>NC_056747.1:336020850-336274104 GCF_019279795.1 Protopterus annectens | reverse complement strand
ACCAAACCCGGGAAGGAGGGTGGTAATCCTGACTGCAGATGCATACCTATCGGACATCTACATTTATGGTAGGTACAAAACTGTACTATGTCCTTCAAGGATGCATCTGCAGTCCTAACATATGGGTAGAATACCATAGCCAAACTGGGGAGGAGGCACTAAGATAAAGATGGTGTAGTTAAGATCCCTTGCAAAACAGCAGTTGCAAAACCTGCTCGGGATCTAGAGTATAAGGGAAGATTATAATGCTTGGCAAATGTATGCACGGAGCTCCAAGTAGTAGCTTCTAAAATGTCTTTGGTAGCCACTCCTCGTAGGAAAGCTGTAGTGGTGGCTGTAGCTCTTGTGGAATGAGGTCTGATATTTTCAGGAGTTGTCTTTCCATGAAAAGAGTAGCAAAATCGAATGCAATTTCCTATCCATTTTGAGATTGTCTGTTTTGAAATTGCTTTTCCTTGCATTCCTGTTGCATATGCTACCAGAAGCTGGTCAGTTTTTCTGCTGGTCTTAGTTCTGTCCAGATAGTAGCGTAATTGTCTGTGTACATCCAAGGTATGTAGCAGTCTTTCCCCCCTGTTCTGTGGGTTGGGGAAGAATGTAGGTAAATGAATCGCTTGGTTCAAAGATACTCTGGAGACCATTTTTGGCATAAAGGTAGGGTTAGTTCTCAGAGAGACCCTGTCCTGATGGAAGATAAGGAAGGGTTGTACTGCCATTAATGCCTGTAACTCAGATACCCTTCTTGCTGAAGTGATTGCTAGCATAAAGCAGTTTTCCAAGACAAGAACTGTAATTCTGCTGTTGCTGCTGGTTCAAAAGGGGGAAGTGTTAACTTTTCCAGCACAAAGTTGAGATCCCATGTAGGTAAAGGTGGTTTCCTTGGAGGTTTTACATTTTTGATTCCTCTCAAGAACTGCCTGAGTAGAGGATGAGAGAAGACAGGAGGATCAATGTTGTATTCTGCTGAAATCGCTGATGCATGAATCTTAATGGAGGAGTAAGACAGGCCATTGTGGAACAGTTCTGCTAAATATTCCAGGATGTGTGCTATGTTTGCCAATGAGACATTTTCTCCCTTTGCTGTACTCCAAATGAGGTATCTTTTCCACTTGGCTGAATAAGTCTTCCTTGTGGAGGGTCTGCGTGCCTCCAGGATAATGTCCTTAACCCTCTGAGATAAACCTGGGTTATTTTGTTTTATGCAATATTCCAAGCAGCTAGCTGCAGTGTTTTCAAGTTTGGATGTAGGATCTTGTAGTTGTCCAGTGTTAGAAGTAAGGGACATAGAGGTAGAGGCCATGCGTGTGTCCGAGACATGCTTCTCAGTAGCGGTACCAATGTTGCCTCGCCAGTCTGGAGCTATCAGGATTACCCTTGGCTGATCTTCTGATCTTCAGTAGAACTTTGTACATCAAGGGAAGAGGTGGAAATGCATATGCTGGCAGGTTTTCCAGCTGAAGGAAAGGGAGTCCACCCTCCAAGCAAGTGGGTGGTATGCTCTTGTGCAGAATTTCTTCAATTGGTGGTTGTGTGGGGAGGCGAACAGGTCTATCTCTGGTAGCCCCCATTTCTTTGTTATGGCTTTGAAGATATCTGGATGCAGCATCCATTCGTGAGCATCCGTGGTAGTTCTGCTTAAGGTGTCTGCTAGAGAATTTTCTTTTCCTGGTACAAATCTGGCCTGAAGTTGAATGTTGAGATTCAGGGCCACATTCCACAGGTCCATTGCCATCCGGCATAGAGGATATGAATGTGTACCTCCCTGTTTGTTGATGTACCAATGACTGTGGTATTGTCCGTCCTTATCAGCAGATGACCCTGTTGAAGGAGTGGTCTGAATGCCTGGATCGCATGTTTCACTGCCAGCATCTCCTTTAGATTTATGTGTAGATTCAGCTGGTCTTGGGTCCATAGGCCTTGTATACACTTGTCCACCATGTGTGCCCCCATCCTAGGTCTGAGGCGTCCGTGGTGATGGTCTGGCTTGGATGAGGTTTGTGGAAAGGCAAGCCTCTGTTCAACTGACAGGCCTGAGCCCACCACAGGAATTCTTGCTTCAGGCATGGAATTATTGGAATCTGGGCTTCTAGACTGTGCTTGTGTTGAGACCATACATTCCTTAGGTACCATTGTAGCTTTCTCATATGCAGCCTGGCATGTGGAACCAATATTATGCAGGATGCCATGTAGCCCAGGGCTTGCAGGACTTTCCTTGCAGTAAGCCGAATTTGTGTTGTTAATGTCATGAAGTAGATTGATAGTTGCTTTTGTTTTTCTTCTGTGAGAAATGCCATCTGAGTTGATGTATTCAGTTCTGCACCCAAGAATGTCATCCTTTGGGATGGTACTAGTCTTGACTTTTGCATGTTGACTGTGTATCCCAAGGCTTGCAACAGTTGTATGACATTTTCCAAATCTTTTGTTAATTTTGCCTTGTTGTCCGCTTGTATTAGGCAGTCGTCCAGGTATGGGTAAATTTGAATTCCCTGAAGCCTGCAATGAGCAATTACTGATGCCAGGCATTTCGTGAATACTCTGGGTGCAGTAGATAAGCCAAATGGCAATGCTGAGAATTGATAATGCTCTGATCCTGCAAGAAATCTGAGGTGCCTTCTGCAATCTGGTTGTATGGGGACGTGCAGGTATGCCTCCTTGAGATCTAGAGTCACCAGCCAAGACTCCTTGCCCAGCATGGGAAGAAGCTGCTGGAGGGTCAGCATTTTGAATTTTGGAACAATGAGGTATGTGTTGAGTGCGGACAAGTCTAGAATAGGTCTCCATTGATTTTCTTTTCTTGGTACAAGGAAAAGCCTGGAGTAAAATCCTTGGCCTTGTTCCATAGGTGGTACCTCTTCTATAGCTCTCATCCTTAGTAAGTTGTTGATTTGTCTTAGAGCGTCTGTTTTTTGGCTTGGTGGTAGGTTTGGCATTCCTCTCTTTTTTGGTAGAGTGTGGAAGTGAAACCTGTAGCCCTTGTCTATTGTTTGTAAAGTCCATTTGTCTCCTGTAATGTAATGCCAGTTGTCGGAAAATAAGGCTAGCTTTCCGCCCAAGGGTGCTTCCAGTTGTTCCCTGGTAGGCGGAACTAGAGCCAAGTCATTGTGTCTGCCCTGTGGAAGTGGTTGTAGTTGGATCTGTGGCAGTACTTCTCTGGTTGGTAGGTTGCCACTGACGTCCCCTGTAGGCAACCCTAGATTGACCTCTGCCTCTGGGCGCCTATTTCTGCCTCTCTGCGCTCTGGAGTTGTCTGGAAAGGACCAATTCTTGAGGCCAATTTCTCCTAAACCTCGAAGGTTGGACCTGTAAGAAATCCTTGACTGTTTGGACAGATTTTGCTTTTTCTTCCACCTTCTTTAGAACCTCCTGTGCAGGGGAGCCAAACAAACTTTGTTTCTCCATGGGAGCATCTAGGAGTTTTGACTTAACATGATCTGGTAAGGATTGTTCTTTTAACCAGGCATGCCTTCGAATCACTGTTCCAGTCATAGCTGATCTAAAGGAAGCCTCCAGTGCATCATAGCCACATTTTAAGAAATGGTTACTGACCTGCTGAGAGTTATGTACCAAATCCTGAAGAGACTTGCGGTCTAAAGGTTCAGGAGAAGACAGTTTTTTATTTAACTGGTCTAACAAAAATTCCTGATACTGAATCATGTGAAATTGACAGTTCAAGGCCCTGGCCGAAAGAGTAGCAGAAGTATAAACCTTTTTACCCCATCTCTCTAATGCTCTAGATTCCCTTTCAGAGGGAAGAGGGTTTTTGGCAGAGGCAGCTGCCACACCTTTAGGGCCCTGTGAAATGGTTTCAGGATCTGCAACAGGAGCCTTATACAAATGGTAATGAGTGTCCGGGACCCTGTAATATCTGTCTGGCTTGGCAGGGGCCGGAGGAAGAGAATCAGGGGCAGTACAGGCATCATTATATGCATCATCAACAACTGTTAGTACTGGCGGAATGGCTAAAGGCCTATGCTGTGGTAAGTGTAAAAAGGTCCTTAGCCTTTTCCTTGAATCTGAAAAATCCTGGCCCTGCCATTGGAAGTGTTCCCTCATAGCATGCAAGGTTTCCCCAAAGTAAAATTCTTCAGGAGGAGAAGCAGAAGGAATGGAGTCTTCTGCATCAGAATCCTCATAAGGAGTATATGGGCCTTCGTGAGGGTCTGAAATGTCTGAGTCATCCGAGGAATAATCTGTAGAGACAGGTTCCGGGGGTTCAGTCCTAGGCCTCTTGTCTGGAGGGGCTGAGAGGCCCTGTCTTGGTAATGTCGGGTTCCCCTGATCAAAGATATGAGATCCTCAGCCAGGCTGAGTATTTGGGAACTAGAGGTAGGCCTATGTGAAGGAGTTTTAGCAGGTAAGGCCTTAGAAGATTTAGCTGCTTTAGCCCTGGCAAAAGCCTTGATAGACATAGAAGCAGGGGGTCTAGCAGCCCCACGTGCAGGGGTAGATATGTCCAAAGGAATAGTATCTGACAAATCCTGGGTGCCTGCTTCTGTAGCAGTAAATTCAGTAGCAGATTCAGCCATGCTCTGTGAGGCCTCGGCTATCGGAGGCATGCTTTCGGCCGAAGGAAGAACCGGGGGCTCAGTTTCAGCCGAAACACTCGCGGTTGGCCTAACCGTGGTTTCAGCCGAAAACACGGACCGCGAATGTCGGTCCTTTTCCTTGCGCTTTTTAGCTAATTGAGTAGTCGGAGTCTCCGACGGCATTTTGTATGCAAAAGCAGAACCAAAAAACTCCTCTGCAAACTCCGACCGACGTCTAAGTGTCCGTCGGTTGAAGGAAGCACAGGCTAGACAAGCTGATACGTCGTGGTCTGGGCCTAAGCAAGGAAGGCAGTAAGAGTAGAAATCCTTATGAGGTATTTGTTTCCCACAAGTTAAACAATTATTTACTTTGTCTGACATCGGCTGAGGCAAGAAAGAGTCCCCAATGGGGTACTTAGCTTTTTAGAAGTCTTCGGTAGTAGAAATCTCTGGATCTGACCGACCGGCACTTGCGAACAGCTTCTGCTTCGGGCACCGCGCGGCAAGAAAGACTGAGGAAAATGGCGTCGGCTGATGCCTTTATACCCAATAAACAGCAGCTATGACGTCGGGTGAAGTGCGACATCAGCCGAGGCCAGACCCAGACTTTGGAATCCGGCCGACCGAAGGGCTGCCTGAGGCAGGACAACCCATATGTTAGGACTGCAGATGCATCCTTGAAGGACATCGCTTATAAAATACGATGTGCTCCTTATATATAGTGGATGTAGATAGTATATGCCGCTCCTCCCATACATATATAACTAGGTTTGCATAAGTGTTAGCAACACTTGTACCCACCACCACACCCTTTTGTTGATAACAGATTTTAGTGTCAAACAAAAACACTTCATTTGTTAATACTAATCTCAACATCTCACATAGCATATTTACTTTTTGTGCATTATAGCCAAAATTCCTTAAAAATATCTTTCTACTACTTATGCCATGCTCATGTGGTATGGAGGTAAAGAGCGAGTCAACATCCATTGTTACAAAATACGATTGATCTTTTCGATGACCAACTCACCAATTATAAAACTGTTTAAAAAAACTGGCTGCATCTTTCAATATGGTGGGGATTTTCTCTAAAACTATCTATAGTTGCTGTTCCAAGAATTTAGATATCGGCTCAGAGACCCACCCCCCTGATGACACAATGGGCCTCGTTGGCAAATCACTAACAATTTTATGCAGCTTCGGTATGCCGTAAATTAATGGCAATTTAGGCTTATCAACAAACAAATAGTTAAACAGATCATCTGTAATTAACCCAGTGTCATGCATTTCACATAAATTATTTAACTTCAAGCAAAGACTATTTGCTTCACTTCTTGTGATAGACCGATATTGTTCTTATTGTAACATTATTTGCATTTTGTTGAAATAAAACTGCTTCCCCATTACTGCAATCTCCCCACCTTTAATGACTAAACCTTGATTTTCAACCAATGTTGTTTCATCCTTAGTGTTTGTGCATTAAAGCCAGAAAAATTCTCTAAAATATCTTAACACTACTTATGCCATGCTCATGTGATATGGAGGTAAAGAGCGAGTCTGAGATCCAGTGGATTTTCTGTTTCTGATCAACCAGCCTCTCCCCATGCCGAAACTATGGACTCTATTGCAGAGCTTGACAGAGAAAGTACATTTGTGTACACTTACTATAAATGTAGATGTTTGAGTGTATTCCCTGTTGCAGTCATTACATTTGGGTAATCCTGCTGGCAGGTTGCCCTCAGTCGGCCTGAATTCCAAGGTCCTGAGTCATGCGTCGGCTGCTATCGCCCCTTCCCTGACATCAGGTCGTCAGGGGTATAAAAGATGCAGCCGACGACATTTTCTTTAGTTTTTCTTGCCCCAGATGTCAGGTGCCCCCTAAAAGGGTAGCCAAACTTTATAAATATATATCTATATATATATATTTATATATCTATGTATATACATCTATATATCTATATATATATATATATATAAATAAATACATGCATCAATATAAACTTTACCTTCATCTACAAGCAAATACACCACATAGGTTGTATAAATCAGAGAAGGAAAGATAGGTTCCATCAGAAGAGAAGGAGGATGGCGGGTGGGTAACCTGGACTGAAACAGTGGATACACTCGAACATCTACATTTATGGTAAGTGTACACAACTGTACTATGTTCTTCGTGTTTCACTGTTGCAGTCATTACATTTGGGTAGAGTCCCAAAGCTATTGTTGGGAGGCTGGAGCTAAACAGCATTAGGAGCGGCTATGAGGCCCTGCAGAACTGCAGTGGCAAAGCCTGCCCTGGATTTAGAGTAGAGTGGCAGATGATGGTGCTTTGTCAAGGTGTGCACTGAACTCCAAGTAGCAGCCTCTAAAATGTCCTTGGTTGGTACTCCCCTGAGAAAGGCTGTTGAAGTGGCTGCAGCTCTGGTTGAATGGGGCCCAATGCCCTTAGGTACTGGCTTGCCATGGTGTAAGTAGCAGAAACGAATGCAGTGGCCTATCCACCTTGAAATAGTCTGCTTAGAGATAGCCTTTCCTTGTGATCTTGTAGCATATGCCACTAGTAATTGCTCTGTCTTTCTGAAAATAAGAAGTTATGTACCTACCATAACGTTCCATGTTAGTTGTCTTCTCTCGCCTTCTTTCTTGCTTGATGGGTTCGGAGCCGATCCTCGGCTCCGACTCGGCACTTGCTAAGCTCGAGAGTCACTTTTACCAGCTCGAGGCAGCCCCATATCCCATGATGCAAGGCGGCAAGTACCCAGATCTCGTTTGATGACAAAAGGGCAATAGCACCAAGCATAAACACTTCCCAAAGGAAGAAAGCAGAAGAAAAACCTGCAGGATGGAAGAAAGACCAGCTCTGTATGGTCTTTCAGCATAATTATACCTTGTAGAAAAAGGTCTGTCCAGGCCTGGGGAAGGAGGGAGGGTCAAGAAAGAAGGCGAGAAGACAACTAACATGTAGCGTTATGGTAGGTACATAACTTCTTAATGTTAAATTGTCAATCTCGCCTTCATTCTTGCTTGATGGGACCGTCCTAGCACCTCTATCCTGGGTGGCTCAATGGAACAGACTCTTGAGGACTGTAGAGCCAAAACTGGCTCTGTCCCTGGAGGCCAAGTCCAATTTGTAATGGGAAACAAAGGTATGAGGAGTGGCCCAAGTGGCGCTGCACAAATAGTGTCTAAAGGAAGTCTAGCTTGAAAGGCTGTAGAAGTAGCTAAGCTTCTAGTTGAATGTGCTTTAGGTTTTGAGCACAGCTGTTTTCCCCTGAGCTGATAAATTTCAGAGATGACAGAAGAAAGCCATCTAGATAAGGTAACTTTAGAGACAGGAAGGCCTTTCTTGTTATCAGCATAGGAAACAAAGAGTTGATCGGATGTCCTAAATTGTTTAGTTCTGTCCAAATAATATCTGAGTTGGCGATGGACATCAAGATAATGTAGTTTTTGTTCCGATCTGTTTGAATAGTTTGGAAAAAATACAGGGAGATCAATGGATTGATTCAAATTAGTCTTTGAGGCGACCTTAGGCAAAAAGGTTGGATTAGTTCTCAATGATACTCTGTCTTTGTGAAAGACCAAATAGGGGGGTCGAACCGATGGAGCATGAAGTTCAGACACCCTCCTGGCAGATGTAATAGCTACTAGGAATAAGGTTTTCCAAGAAAGAAATTTGAGGGAGCAAGAAACAGCTGGCTCGAAGGGGGGAAGAATCAAGGACGTCAGCACTAAATTTAGATCCCATTGAGGAGGAGGATTCCTGATTGGAGGCTTTAGCAGGAAAATTCCTTTCAAGAAGGCTCTACAAAGCCTATGGGACATAATATTGTGATCTGCGATCCCGACATGAAAGTTCGAGATAGCAGCCAATTGAACTCTAACTGTGGAAGAAGAGGAGCCTGCATGAAAAATCTCCGCTAAGAAATCCAAAACTGCCTGAACTGGAGCAGTGAAGGGATCAATATTTTTGGCTTTAGCCCAATAAGAGAATCGTTTCCATTTGCTTGTATAAATCCTCCTGGTAGAGGATTTTAAGGAAGCTACTAGAATGTCTTTAACGGGGTTAGAGATCAAAGGAAGCCTGGCTAAGGAAGGAAGTGGAGCAACCATGCTGTGAGGTTGAGAGAAGGTATAGACCGGTGCAGCTGACCGGATTGGTGAATCAGAAGATCTGGCACTGGGTCCAGATGCCACGGCTGCACCAAAAGGTGACGATGGAGGAACGGGAACCAAATTTGTGGAGGCCAATAAGGAGCAATGAGAATCATTTTGTCTCTCAAAACGGTTGCTTTCTGGATAACTTGAGGGATCAGAGGAAATGGAGGAAAAGCATAAAGAAGTCCCTGGGGCCAATCCTGGGTCAGAGCGTCTCTGGGGGATGGCCTGGTAGAGGAAGAGAGAGAAGAAGTCTGGGCATTTGCTGTTTTGGGGAGTAGCAAAAAGATCGCAACACAGGCGACCCCATTCCAGAAAAATCTCTTCCACTATAGATTGCTTGAGAGACCACTCGTGAGGCATGAGAATAGCTCTGCTCAATCTGTCCGCTAAAATGTTGGTTTTCCCAGGGATGTGCGTTGCTACCAGAAACCGATGAGAGGAGATCGCCCATTGCCAAAGTCTGAGCGCTTCTCGACACAAGGGGTAGGACTTGGTTCCGCCCTGTTTGTTGATATACCAAACTACAGACATGTTGTCTGTGTGGACTGCAATTGTCCCTACGGGAAGAAAGTCGTTGAGGGCTTGCAACGTTAAAAGCACTGCTCATCTCCAGGACATTTATGTGCAGGTGGTACTCGAACGGTTGCCACATCCCATGAACCATCCTGCCCTGATAATGACCCCCCCACCCGATCAGGGAGGCATCCGTGGTGACAGTGGGGGTACAAAGTGTCTGCCTTGGTGAATCTGGGGAGATGTGATCCACCAAGCAAGATGATTTTTGCAAATCTGTGTCACCAGAATTTGGTGACGCATTGGAAGTTGTTGGTAAGACCACTGAGTGAACAACATCCACTGAAGAAGGCGCATGTAGAAGCGAGCCAGGGGAAGAAGAGTAATGGCCGCAGCCATGAGGCCTAATACCTTTAGAACCATTCTGGCCTGTACTTTCTTGTTGGCTAGAATGATCCTGACATGACTTTGAATGTCTGAAACTCTTTGATCTGTAAGGGTAGCTGACATCCGAACAGTGTTTAAGTTTGCGCCTATGAAAGTAATAGACTGGCAGGGCGATAAGGATGACTTTTCGAAGTTGATCGAGATGCCCAAATGAGAACAAAGATTTATTGTGTAATCTCTGGCTTGAACAAGCTGATGCCTGGTGGTGGCTGAAAGGAGCCAGTCGTCGAGATACGGAAACACCTGGAATCCTTGACGTCTCAGGTGAGCCGTGACCACTGCCATGCATTTGGTGAACACTCTGGGGGCTGTAGTGAGACCAAAGGGCAGGGCTCTGAACTGGAAATGACTGGACCCCAGCCGAAGCGGAGAAATCTCCTGGAGCGTCTGTGAATTTTATGTGATAGTGCATCCTGAAGATCTATTGAGCACATCCAGTTGTCCTTCTGTAAGAAGGGCAGAATTGACTGAAGAGTGACCATTCGGAATCTTGTCTTCCTCACAGACTTGTTGAGTCTGCTGAGATCCAATATTGGTCTCCAGTCTCCCGTCTTTTTGGGGACCAAAAAGAACCTTGAGTAGATTCCGGGCTCTGAATGGTCTGTTGTAACTGGCTGAATGGCTCTTTTTTGCAGTAGTTTTAAGACTTCTAACTCTGCAATTTCCCTTAGACCGGGTGGTACATCTGGAAGGGAATTTGAGGGATAGAAAGGACTTTCCTCGAAAGGAATTATGTAACCCTCGGATATGATCGACTGTACCCATCTGTCTTGAGTGAGGGAATGCCAGGCTTCTGGGTACAGCGATAGTCTTCCCCCGACTGCCTCCAAGGAGGGACAGCTGGGCAACATCTCAGGGATGCTGAAAGGGCTTGTCAGAGAGAGAGACTCTCTGTTTCCCTGGTTTTGTGGACCCCCTCTGCCTCTAGAGCGGCGTCTGTTGTTGTTACCCCCTCTGCCTCTAGGGGTAAACTGACCACGTGAATCCAGCGTGACTCCTTGGGATTTGCAGAACCACATTTTGCCACCCTTCTGTCCTTTGGGGTAAGGTCTAGAAGGGGTGGAAAAACGGACTCCTGCAGAAAGAGTTTTGCCGTCCTGCTCACACCTGGTCAATGTTTCCTTCACTTGAGGGCCAAACAAAGCTGACCCATCAAAGGGAGAGTTTGTGAAGGACGCCTTAAAGGGATCTGCAAAATTACATAGCCGCATCCAGGCTTGGCGTCTAAGAGCCACACCTGTACCTGCGGCCCTATTGCTCCATCAGCAGCATATGATATTAGCCGCATGGAGGAGTTTGCAATGGAGTTAAGGGTTCCTAGCTGTGAAGCAATTTTTCCTGAGCCCCTGCAGCTGTAGGATCCTGCACAACTTCACCTAGCTCCTTAAGGATATCCCTTTGGAGTCTGGTGAAGTGACATAGGTAGTTCAGCGAACGCATAGCAAAGGTCGCTGAAGAAAACATCCGCTTACCATACCTATCCATGGTCCTAGAGTCCTTATTAGGAGGATGGACAGGTACGGAAGGATCTGCAAGTTCCTTCTTGGTGGCAGCCACCACCACCATGGCATCAGCAGGGACACCTTTTGTGAGGAATTGCTTGTCCGACAGGGCAGTAATAAATTTAGAAGGCCTCCTAGGGACTGGCTCTACAGAGTCAGGAGCAGCCCATGCCTTTCGGGCAATAACCTGCATAAGGGGGTCGAAAGGCGGAGACACCCAGGAGGTGGAGGGCCGAGATCCAAACGCCTCCAGGTATACTGACTCATCCTCAGAGGGATTATTGGTGGGCCAGTTTCCCCTCTGTCTAAGGAGTTCTAGGATGTCTGAGAAGGAGACATCCTCAGAGGGGGATCTTGGGGATCCTTCTGACTCATCTAAGTCAGTATCTGAAGTGATAGACTCAGGGGAGTCTACGTGTTTCCTCTTACAAGTCCTCTTCCGCGGAGGATCTCCCAACAAATCAGGAGAATCCTCGGAAGAGGGGGATATTCCCAGTGGGGAAACCTGAGGCAGAGGATCTCTGGGTCCTGTAGCAAGAGAAGTGGCAGAGATGTCAACAGGCACTATAGAGGGAGAAAATATTGTCAGAAAAAGACTAAAACTGTATTAAAAATAATTATCTAAAGTTTTTTCTGAAGAAAGGGGCAAAAGTAGTAATATAACAATCACTTACCAGGAGCTGGTAAAAGGAGGACCTCATCAGCGAAGCGGCAAACGAGATCTGGGTACTTACCGCCTTGCATCATGGGATATGGGGCTGCCTCGAGCTGGTAAAAGTGACTCTCGAGCTTAGCAAGTGCCGAGTCGGAGCCGAGGATCGGCTCTGAACCCATCAAGCAAGAATGAAGGCGAGATTGACAACTTAACATCATTGGTTATGCCCAAGTAGAATCTAAGCTGTCTGTGCACGTCCAAAGAATGCAGAATTCTCTCTCCCTTGTTCTGTGGATTTGGATAAAAAGTTGGCAGATGAATACTTTGGTTAAGAGCCACACTGGACACCACCTTAGGCATAAATGTTGCATTTGTCCTCACAGAGACCATCTATGGATAAAAAATTATAAAAGGTTCCACAGCCATGAGAGCCTGTAGCTCTGAAACTCGTCTTGCAGAAGTTATTGCTAGGAGCAGAGCTGTTTTCCAAGATAAAAACTTTATATCAGCAGTAGCAGCTGGCTCGAAATTGAGGCAGGGTGAGTTTTTCAAGACGTAGTTGAGGTCCCATGCAGGCACTGGTGATGATCTTGGAGATCTTAAATGTTTGGCTCCTCTGAGGTACTGATTTAGTAAAGGATGAGAAAAGATTGGTGGCTCTGTATTGTAATGAGCCGAAATGGCAGAGGCATGAATTTTAATAGATGAAAAAGATAGTCCTTTGTCCAACATCTCAGTTAAGTATTGTACAATCTGAGGAATATTTGGCACAGTTGTATCAGATACTTGTGCCTGGTTCCAAGCGCAAAATCTCTTCTATTTTCCGGCATAAGATTTTCTAGTACTAGGCCTTCTGGCCTCCAAAATGACATCCATTACAGGTTTACTGAGAGCTGTGTTTTGTATGACTACATTATCCGCCATGCTGCCAGGTTCAAAGTCCTGAGTTGGCTATGCAGCATCTGATTGTTTTGCTGGGACAGTAGATGAGGTATTTGAGGTAAGGTCCAAGCTGGGCATTGAGACAAGTTCTTTAGGATTGGAAACCAGTAATGGCAGGGCCAGTCTGGGGCAATCAGTATAATTTTTGGCTTCTCCTATCTAACCTTTAGGAGTACCTTGGGGAGAAGAGGCAGTGGGGGAAAGGCATATACGGATAGATTTTTCCAGCTGAAAGATAGGGCGTCCACTTTCCATGCTTGCCTGTGATAAGTCCTTGTGCAGAATCTTTTTACTTGGTAGCTGTGGGGGGAGGCAAATAATCTATGTCCGGGCATCCCCATTTCCTTGTCATCATGCTGAAGATTTGTGGATCCAGCTGCCACTTGTGGGGATCCATCAGGTTTCTGCTTAGTTCGTCTGCCAGAGTACTTTTCCTTCCTGGCAGAATTGTGCCTGCAGATATACTTGGTAAGTTAATGCTGTGTCCCACAAAGTCATGGCTAGTCTGCAAAGGGGGAAAGAATGAGTGCCCCCCTGCTTGTTTATTTACCACATGACTGTGGTGTTGTCTGTCTATCAGTAGTTGTCCCGGATGGAGCAGGTCCTAGAAGGCTGTCAGGGCATTCTGAACAGCTAGCATTTCTTTTTGATTTATATGTAGACGCATTTGGGCTGAGGACCATGTGCCCTGAATGCATCTTCATGCCATGTGGGCCCCCCCAGGCATAATCTGATGCATCCATTGTTAGTGTCTGCCTGGCTGGGGGTAGTGTGAATGGTTGTCCCTTGTTTTGATGACAAGCCTTTGCCCACCATCGAAACTCCTGTTGTAGGCAGGGAATGAGAGTAATTATTGTTTCCTGGCTGTGGCAATGTTGAGACCAAACACTTTTTAGGTACCACTTTAGTTTCCTCATATGCAGTCTTGCATATGGAATTAGTAGGATGCCATGAAACCCAAAGCCTGCATAATTTTTCTTGCAGATAACTGGGTCTTTGTTGCCAACATTTTGAAATAGGTAGTCAGCTGCCTTTGTTTGTCTGGCATGAGAAAAGCCATCTGGGCAGTTGCATTTAAGCTTGCACCCAGGAATATTATCTCTTGAGAGGGTACTAGTTTTGATTGCTTTTCGTTGACTGTGTACCCTAGGCATGTTAGAAGTCTTTTCACAAACGCCAGATGCTGTAGAAGAATGTCCTTGTTCTCTGCTTGAATTAGACAGTCGTCCAAGTAAGGATATATCTGTATTCCTCTGTCTGCAGAATGCAATTACTGGTGCCAGGCACTTTGTAAAGACCCTGGGCGCAGTAGATAAGCTAAAGGGCAGTGCAGAGAATTGGTAATGCATTGAGCCAGCCTTGAATCTGAGGTATCTTCTGCATATTTGTCTGACTAGGACATGCAGGTATGCCTCTTTTAGGTCTAGGGTCACAAGCCAAGCGTTCTTGCCCAGTATGGGCAGAAGCTGCTGCAAAGTCAACATCTTGAATTTTGGTATATCCAGGAATGTGTTCAGAATAGATAGGTCCAGTATTGGTCTCCAAGCCTTGTCCTTTCTGGGTACCAAGAACAGTCTTGAGTAAAATCCTTGTCCCCGCTCTTGTTCTGGTACTTGCTGAATGGTCCCCATGTCCATGAGGGATGAGACTTGTTTTTGTGCCTCTGCCCATTGGTTTTTTGGCAGATCTGGCCAGCCATTTGCCTTTGGCAGGGAATGGAAATGGAACTTGTACCCTTGTGACACGGTATTTAGAACCAACTTGTCCTGGGTTATAATGTGCCAATTTTAAGAAAAAAGTGCTAATTTTCCCCCTAAGGGTGCTGCCTGGAAATAAATGCTTGGTGCAGGCAGGGGGAAGTCATTGGGACTGTTTTCTGTATCGTTGCGATTTGTCTTCTCCAACTTTGGAGGTAGAAGCACCCTGTTGCTTTGCCTGTATGGACCTTGCGCCTGGGATCTGCCTCTAGGGCGTCTGGATCTGCCCCTTTGAGGTCTGTCTGACACAGGAAAGGACCAATTTTTTTGTAGGCCAGTGTCTACTAAACCTAGGTGGCTGTACTTGTAAAGAATCTTTGACAGTTTGCATAGATTTAGCTTTGTCCTCCATTTTCTTTAACACCTCTTCTGCCTTAACACCAAACAAAGTATCATGCTGTAAAGGTGCATCTAATAATTTGACATTGACATGATCAGGCAGATTTTGTTCCCTTAACTAAGCATGCCTCCTAATTACAGAACCCGTAACTGCGGCCCTGCAGGAGGCCTCCAAAGAATCAAAACCGCTTTGCAAAGTATGCTTTCCAACTTGTTCAGCTGCATGCAATAAATCCTGCATTTCTTTGTTTTCTGCACATTCAGAGTTTAATAACATTTTCTGTTTAAGCAATGCCATGACATGTTGCTAATATTTGAGCATATGAAACTGACAGTTTAAGGCCCTTATAGCCAAGGTAGCAGATGTGTAAACCTTTTTTCCCCATCTATCCAGTGCCCTAGAATCTGTCAGACGGGGTAGGGTTTTTAGCAGCGGAAGCCTCAACTCCTTTGGGACCCTGTGAGATAGTTTCCGAGTCTGCAGCAGGGTTTTTAAAAAAAAAAAAATTATGAGAGTCAGGCACCCTGTAATATCTGTCAGGCTTAATAGAAGCTGGAGGTAAGGAGTCAGGGGTAAGACTAGACTCAGAGAACACATTATCTACAATGTCTAACACAGGTGGAATGGCTAGTGGCCTGTGTTGAGGTAGTAAAAGGAAGTCCCTGAGCCTCTTTTTAGATTCAGAAAAATCTTGGCTCTCCCAGTGAAAACGCTCCCTCATGGTATGCAAGGTTTCCCCAAAAGAATAGTCCTCTGGAGGCTGAAGGTACAGATTCTTCAGCATCAGAATCCTCATGGGGGGAAGAAAATATTCCTGAATAGAACAGGAATCAGAAGAAATAGAAACCTGATCTGAAGATTCATAGTCAGTCTCTTGCCTAGGCCTCTTATCAGGAGGGGGATGGGAACCCCTGATCAAGGTAATTAAGTCTTCGGCCATTTTGAGCATCTGCTTTTTGGGCATAGAGATCTGTCCACGTGGCTTTTGAGTTTCTTTGCTTTAGAAGGTGCTTTAGCCTTTGCCTTTGAAGCTGAGGTTTATTTAATGTAAAGATGTTTAGGTCTGAATACACCCTCAGAAGCCGGTGCCTGCTCATCGGCTCCGGACCCATCTGAAGGAATAGTATCCGAGACTCCAATACCTTGAGTTTCCAGCGCCATGGCAGACTCCATGCAGAAGTCGGTAGCGGCCTGCGACTCTAAAGTAGCAAGCATCAGGGGCTGTGAAAGCACCTCAGTGAGAACCGGCGACTGGCTTAGGAGAAGCCTCATCGTCGGTTTGGGCCTCGGTTGTCTATCTTTCGCCTTTTCTTTGTGCTTTTTGTCAACTCCGGTAGTCAGATGGCTATCTGAAGACATTTCTGGATAATTAAACTGGCGTCCAAAATAGTTTAAAGCAAAATCATACCGATGCTTAATAGTGCGTTGGTTAAATCTAGCACAAAACTAACAACCGGAAACATTGTGATCAGGGCCTAGGCAAGGAATACACTAAGAATGAAAGTCCTTATGAGGTATTTGCTTTCCACAAGAAATACAATTATTTACTTTTTCTGACATCGATCTGGAGCAAGAAAAAAGCTTCCCCAATGGGGTACTTAGCTTTATTGAAGACTTCAGATCTGAAACTCGAACACGAAAATCTCAGGAGTCTGCCAACCGGCACTTGCGAACTGCTTCTGCTTCGGGCACCGCGCAGCAAGAAATACTAAAGAAAATGGCGTCGGCCGCATCTTTTATACCCCTGACTACCTGACGTCAGGGAAGGGGTGACAGCAGCCGACGTAGGACCCAAGACTTTGGAATTCAGGGCGACGAAGGGCAACCTGCCAGCAGGATTACCCAAATGTAATGACTGCAACAGTGAAACATGAAGAACATCCGCAAGAAAGTACAGTTGTGTACCTACCATAAATGTAGATGTTCGAGTGTATACACTGTTGCAGTCATTACTGTTGGGTTATCCTGCTGGCAGGCTACCCATAATTGGCCCGATTCCAAACTCTAGGTCCGGCGTCAGCTGCTGTCGCCTATTCCCCAACGTCAGTGCGCCAGTGTTATAAAAGAAGCAGCTGACGCCATTTTCTTCAGTTTTTCTTGCCCCAGATGTCAGGTGCCCCTAAATTGGAAGGCTGAAAGAATATGCCAATAAAAATACATGCACAGAAATAACATGTCCTTCATCTACAAGCAAATACACCAATAAGGTTGTATAGGATAAAGAAGTGTAGATAACCCCAGCAAAGAAAAGGGGGATGGTGGGTGGGTAACCTGGACTGCAACAGTGAATACACTCGAACATCTACATTTATGGTAGGTACACAACTGTACTATGTTCACAGTGTTTCACTGTTGCAGTCATTACTGTTGGGTTGAATCCCAAAGATGAGGTAGGATGGCTGGTCTAAATAGGATTTGGAGAGGCTATGAGGCCCTGCAGAACTGAAGTGGCAAAGCCTGCCCAGGACGTAGAATAGAGAGGTAAATGGTAGTGCTTTGTGAAAGTGTGCACTGAACTCCAAGTTGCAGCCTCTAAGATATCTTTGGTTGGTACTCCCATGAGGAAGGCTGCTGAGGTGGCTGCTGCTCTGGAGGAATGAGGCCTAATGTCCTTAGGCACTGATTTGCCATGTTGTAAATAGCAGAAACGGATGCAATGGCCTATCCATTTTGAAATGGTCTGTTTTGAGATAAAGCCTTTCCCTGTGAACTTGCAGCATATGACACCAAAAGTTGCTGAGTTTTTCTGAAAACTTTAGTTCTGTCCAAGTAGAATCTCAGCTGCCTGTGTATGTCCAAAGAATGCAGAATTTTCTCTCCCTTGTTCTGTGGATTAGGATAAAAAGTTGGCAAGTGAATGGTTTGGTTAAGGGCCACACTGGACACCACCTTAGGCATAAATGTAGGGTTTTTCCTCAGGGAAACCCTGCCTGGATGGAAAATGATGAAAGGTTCCACAGCCATGAGTGCTTGTAGCTCTGTGAGGCTTGTCTTGCAGAGGTTATTGCCAGGAGCAGAGCTGTTTTCCAGGATAAGAATTTTATACCTGCTGTTGATGCTGGCTCGAAGGGAGGCAGCGTGAGTTTTTCCAAAATATAATTGAGGTCCCAGGCCGGAATTGGTGCTCTCCTAGGAGGCCTAATGTTTTTGGCTCCTCTGAGGTACTGCTTTAGTAAAGGATGAGAAAAGATAGGTGGTTCCGTATTGTAATGAGCTGAAATGGCAGAGGCATGAATCTTAATAGATGAGAAGGAAAGGCCTTTGTTTAGCATCTCAGGTATTGTAAAATCTGAGGGATATTTGGCACACTCGTGTCTATGCCTTGGCCTTGTTCCTGGTTCCAAGTAGAGAATCTCTTCCATTTTTCTGCTTAAGATTTTCTGGTACTGGGTCTTCTGGCCTCCAAGATAATGTCCATAACAGCTTTTGTAAGTGCAGTGTTCTGAATGGTTACTTTATCCGCCATGCTGCCAGACTTAAGGTCCTGAGTTGGCTGTGCAGGATCTGTTTTGTTGGGTCAGCAATTGAGAGATTTGAGGCAATATCCATGCTGGGCCTTGAGACAAGCTCCTCAGAATAGGGTACCAGTGCTGGTATGGCCAGTCTGGTGCAATCAGGATCATGTTTGGCTTCTCTTGTCTAACCTTTAGGAGTACCCTGGGAAGAAGAGGCAAAGGGGGAAAAGCATATACTGTTAGATTTTTCCAGCTGAAGGATAGGGCGTCCACTTTCCATGCTTGTTTGTGATATATCCTTGTGCAAAATTTTTGCAATTGGCACTTGTGAGGGGAGGCAAATAGATCTATGTCTGGGCGTCCCCATTTCCTTATCACCATGTTGAAGACTTGTGGATTCAGCTTCCATTCGTGGGGATCCATGAGGTTTCTGCTTAGTTAGTCTGCCAGAGTATTTGTTTTTCCTGCCAGGAATTGTGCTTGCAGGTGAACTTGAAAAGCCAAAGCAGTGTCCCATAAGGTTATTGCTTGTCTGCAAAGGGGTTAGGAATGTGTACCTCCCTGCTTGTTTATGTACCACATGACCGTAGTGTTGTTTATCTTTATCAGTAGTTGTCCTGGATGAAGCAGGTCCTTGAAGGCTGTCAGGGCATTTTGAACAGCTAGCATCTCTTTTTGATTGATGTGAAGATGCATTTGGTTTGCAGGCCACATGCCCTGAATGCATTTTCCTGCCATATGGGCCCCCCAGGCATAGTTGGATGCATCCGTTGTCAGTGTCTGTCTGGCTGTGGGTGACCTGAATGGCAGACCCTTGTTGTGGTGAGAGGCTTTTGCTCACCATTGAAACTCCTGTTGCAGGCAGGGAATGGGTGCAATTACTGTCTCCAGGCTGTGGCAATGTTGAGTCCAAACACTTTTTAGATACCACTGTAGTTTCCTCATATGCAGTTTGGCATATGGAATAAGCAGGATGCAGGATGCCATGAAACCCAAGGCCTGCAGGATTTTCCTTGCAGATAAGTGGGTTTTTGTTGCCAATGTCTTGAAGTAAGTAGTCAGATGCTTTTGACTGGCGTGAGATAGGCCATCTGGGTAGTTATGTTTAAGCTTGCACCCAGGAATATTATCTCTTGAAAGGGCACTAGTTTTTATTTCTTTTAGTTTACTGTGTACCCTAGGCCAATTAGTAATCTCTTTACAAACGCCAGATGCTTTAGAAGAATGTCTTTGTTCTCTGCTTGAATTAGGCAGTCGTCCAAGTAGGGATATATTTGAATTCTTCTTTGTCTGCAAAACGCAATTACTGGTGCCAGGCATTTTGTGAAGACCCTGGGTGCAGTAGATAAGCCAAAGGGCAGCACAGAGAATTGGTAATGCATTGAGCCAGCTATGAATCTGAGGTATCTTCTGCAATACTGTCTGATTGGGACATGCAGGTATGCCTCTTTTAGGTCCAAGGTTACGAGCCAAGCCTTGTTGCCCAGCATGGGCAGTAGCTGCTGTAGAGTTAACATCTTGAATTTCGGAACTTCCAGAAATGTGTTTAGTACAGACAGGTCCAGTATTGGTCTCCAGGTTTTGCCCTTTCTGGGTACTAGAAAGAGTCTGGAGTAAAATCCTTGCCCCTGTTCTTCTTGCGGTACTTGCTGAATGGCCCCCATGTCCATGAGGGCTGTATTTTGTTTTTGTGCCTCTGCCCATTGTGTGGCAGGTCTGGCATACCTTTTGACCTTGGTAGAGTGTGGAAATGGAACCTGTAGCCTTGGGACACTATGTTCAGGATCCATTTGTCTTTGGTAATCCTTTGCCAATTTGAAGAAAAAAGTGCTAATTTTCCCCCCAAGGGGGCTGCCAATAGAGAAGTGCTTGGATTTGGTAGAGGAAAGTCATTGGGACTGTTTGCTGTAAGGTTGTGATTTGTCTTCTCCACTCTTGGAGGTAGTAGCACCCCATTGTTTAGTTCTGTATGAACCTTGGGGTTGACCTCTGCCTCTGGGACGCCTGTATCTGCCTCTTTGTGGTCTGTCTGACACTGGAAAGGACCAATTTTTTGAAGGCCAGTTTCTGCTAAATCTGGGTGGTTGTACCTGTAAGAAATCCTTGACTGTCTGCATGGATTATGCTTTATCCTCCATTTTTTCAATACTACTTCTGCTTTAGTACCAAACAAAGTATCATACTGTAATGGTGCATCTAATAATTTTGCTTTAACATGATCAGGCAGATTTTGTTCCTTTAACCAAGCATGCCTTCTACTCACAGAACCTGAAACAGCAGACCTGCAGGAGGCCTCTAGTGAATCATAGCCACATTGCAAAGTGTGCTTTCCCACTTGTTCAGCTGCATGCAATAAATCCTGTAATTCTTTGTTTTCTGAACATTCAGTATTCGTCAATATTTTCTATTTAAGCTGTGACATTACATATTGCTGATATTTAAGCATATGAAACGGACAATTTAAGGCCCTTATAGCCAGGGTAGCAGAAGTGTAGACTTTTTTCCCCCATCTGTCCAGAGCCCTTGAATCCCTATCAGAGGGGACAGGGTTTTTTGCAGTGGAAGCTTTAACCCCCTTGGGGCCTTGAGATATAATTTCTGGGTCAGCAGTGGGGTTTTTATACAGGAATTTATGAGAATCAGGAACCCTGTAATATCTGTCTGGCTTAGCAGGTGCAGGGGGGAAGAGAGTCAGGGGACAGGCTGGACTCAGTGACTACATCGTCTACAATGTCTAGCACAGGTGGAATAGCTAGGGGTCTGTGCTGTGGAAGAAGCAGAAAATCTCTGAGGCTTTTCTTAGATTCAGAATAATCTTGGCTCTCCCAGTGGAAATGTTCTCTCATGGTGTGTAAGGTTTCCCCAAAAGAATAATCCTCGGAAGGAGAGGTTGAAGGAATGGATTCTTCAGCATCAGAATCCTCATAGGGAAGCATGGAGTAATCTTGTTCAGAAGAGGAATCAGATGAAATGGAAACCTGATCAGAAGAATCATACTCTGTCTCTTGCCTAGTCCTCTTATCAGGAGGGAGATGGGTACCCCTGATTAAAGTAAAGTAATTAGGTCTTCGGCCATTTTGAGCATTTGTTTCTTAGGCATGGTGGTCTGAGTAGGAGAATGCTGTACTTGTTTCTTTGTCTTTAAAGATGCTTTAGTCTTTGAAGCAGAGTATGGCTTAATGTATAGCTGTGTAGGTCTGAAAACACCCTCAGAAGCCAATGCCTGCTCAGCGGCTCTGGACCCATCTGAGGGATTGATTTCAGAGGTTCCAATACCTTGAGTATCCAGAGGCCCAGTCGGCTCAATGTGGGAATCTGAAGTGGCCTGTGGCTTTGAGGTAGCGGGCGCCAGGGGCTGCAAAAGCGCCTCACTGAGAACCGGCGACTGGCCTAGAAGAGGCTTCGTCGTCAGTTTTGGACCTCGGATGCCTATCCTTTTTCTTGTCCTTGCGTTTTCTGTAAACTGCGGTTGTCAGCTGATCCAACGGCATTATATAGTTAAATCTTCAGCCAAAGTAATGGAAAGCAAAATCAAGACGCTTGATAGTGCGTTGGTTAAATCTAGCACAAAACCGACAACTAGTAACGTTGTGATCAGGGCCTAGGCAAAGATAACAGTAAGAATGAAAATCCTTATGAGGTATTTGCTTTCCACAAGAAATACAATTGTTAACTTTTTCTGACATCGGTCTGGAACAAGAAAAAAGTTTCCCCAATGGGGTACTTAGCTTTAATGAAGACTTCGGATCTGAAATTCTGATTTGAAAATCTCAGGAGTCGCCCGACCGGCACTTGCAAACTGCTTATGCTTCGGGCACCGCGCGGCAAGAAAGATTGGAGAAAATGGCGTCGGCTGCTTCTTTTATACCCCTGGTGCACTGACGTCACGGAAGAGGCGACAGCAGCCGATGCTGGACCTAGACTTTGGAATCGGGCCGACTACGGGTAGCCTGCCAGCAGGATAACCCAACAGTAATGACTGCAACAGTGAAACACGATGAACATCGAGAGTTTGGTGAAACTTCCATATACCAGGAGTCAGAACAGATAACACGGACTAATTTGGTGTGTAACCTATCCAACCATGTGCTTAGTGACTCTGAATGGTTTTGTTTTAAACAAAGGTTTAACCTTTGTTCCCGCTCAAGTGACTGATAATTCTATGACATTAATTGAAATTAAACATTTTGTATGTAACCTGACCTTGAAAACATATTATGGCACTGCAAGTAATTATGATGTTAGTTTTAAAAGGAGAGTTTTCTTCCTCAAATTATTGGTGCTTTACAGATATTTGAAAAAGCTATATAGAGACATATATGCATTGTATGAGAATAATAAGGTTGATAAATATTATAACTTAACTAAGGATGAACAGGCTATACGCTGATTGGTTGAAAATCAAGATTTAGTTATTAAAGGTGCAGATAAAGGTGGGGGGATTGCAGTAATGGGGAAGCAGTTTTATTTTAACAAAATGCAAATGATGTTACAAGAAGAACAGCAGTGGTCTATCATAAGAAGTGAAGTAAATAGTCTTTGCTTTAAAAGGTTGGGAAGGTGGCCTAATGGTTAAGGTATTTGCCTTACAAATACAAGGTGCAGGGTTTGAGTCCCATAAGGGATAATTGGCTAGGCTTAAAGTAGCTCGCAAGGGCAGTTAGCCTAGTACTAATCTATGCTATCCTATGCCAAGTTAAATAAGAATTTATGTGAAATGGATTACACTGGATTAATTACAGATGATCTGTTTAACTATTTGTTTCTTGAAAATCCTAAATTGCCAATAATTTACGGCATACCGAAGCTGCATAAAAGTGTTAGCGATCCGCCAATGAGTCCCATTGTGTAATGAAGGGGGTGGATCACTGAACTGAAATCTAAATTTTTGGAATAGCAACTACGGATAGTTTTAGAGAAAAATGCCCACCATATTGAAAGATACAGCCAGTTTTTTGAAACAGTTTTATAATTGGTCAGTTGGTCATCTAAAAGATCAATTGTGTTTTGTAACAATGGATGTTGACTCGCACTTTACCTCCATACCACATGAGCTTGGCATAAGTAGTGTCAAGATATTTTTAGAGAATTTTTCTGGCAATAATGCACAAAAAATAAATATGCTATGTGAGGTGTTTTTGTTTGACACTAAAATCTATTATCAACAAAATGGTGTGGCGATGGGTACAAGTGTTGCTAACACCTATGCTAGGAGAGGCGTATACTATTTACATCCAATATATATAGAGCAAATCGTATTTCATAAGCATTTTGTGGACGACATTTTTTTTTAACATGGGAGGGAAATGAGGAACTTTTCCAAAAGTTTTTGGTATATGCAAATGAAAGTACTTCCTTCTGGAGATTTAAACATGAATACTCGTTGGAACACATTACATTTTCAGATGTCTTGATAACAAGGAATGGAAGTGGTGAAGTACACACTGAAATGTATAGAAAGGAAGTGAAACGGAATAATTATTTACATAGCAATAGTATGCACCCCCCCTTATGTTTGAAAACATTGTCTTGAATCAGATGCAGAGAGTGGTGAGGTTAAATACACTAGGTGATAGGTTGACTGATCAATTAAAAAATATGGGTTTGGATTTTATTGAAAGGGGATAGTCAAGCAGAGCAGGATATAATGCACATGATGAGGTTAAACAGCAGTATTCAAAGGATAAAACAACTCCTTATTTTAGTAACAGACATCAAGAAAATGAAAGGAAAAGTACAGTTTTGTACCTACCATAAATGTAGATGTTCGAGGATTCCATTGCTGCAGTCCTGACTATTGGGGTATAGTCCGCGTCCCGTCGGCCCGAATACCAGAGTATAAGGCTGACGTCGGTCAGGGCGCATTAGACTGACGTCAGTGCGTCAGGGTACTAATGCGCATGACCGACGCCATATCCTCAGTCTTTTCTTGCCCCAGATGTCAGAAGACCCTAAAAAGACAAGTCCCAAAATACCTGCACCAAAAACATGTGCAATATATACAATAATATATACAAAAATATATACATGTAAACTCACCTACACAACCACCCCTAAACACAGAGGGGAAGGAGGGTAAATTGGACTGCAGCAATGGAATCCTCGAACATCTACATTTATGGTAGGTACAAAACTGTACTATGTTCTTCGTTTTCCATTGCTGCAGTCCTGACTATTGGGTAGAATCCCAAAGCAGAGGTAAGGGAGGCTGGCAAATCATAAGGAAGTAGGAGCTGACAACATGCCTTGTAAAACAGCTGTGGCAAAACCAGCCCTAGACTTAGAGTAGATAGGAAGGTGATAATGCTTAGAGAAAGTATGCACTGAACTCCAAGTAGCTGCTTCCAAAATATCCTTAGTTGCCACCCCCCTTAGAAATGCTGTAGAAGTGGCAGTAGCCCTAGTGGAATGAGGCCTAATCCCAGCTGGAATCTCCTTGCCATGATGGGAATAACAAAATGCAATGCAAAAGCCAATCCACCTAGAAATAGTTTGTTTTGACACAGGCTTGCCCTGTGAACTCAAAGCAAAAGAAAAACAACTGCTGGGACTGCCTAAAATCCTTAGTCCTGCTTAAATAATAACACAACTGCCTGTGTACATCTAAAGTGTGCAAAATCTTTTCCCCTTTATTTTGAGGATCTGCATAAAACGTAGGCAAATGAATAGTTTGGTTTAAAGCCACACTAGAAACCACCTTAGGCATAAAGGAAGGATTAGTACGTAATGATACCCTATCCTTATGGAAAATCAAAAAGGGCTCTACTGCCATAAGGGCCTGCAACTCAGACACCCTTCTTGCAGAAGTAATAGCCAACAGAAAAGCAGTCTTCCATGACAAGTATTTCAATTCAGCATTAGCTGCAGGCTCAAAAGGTTGTAGAGTAAGTTTTTCCAACACAAAATTGAGATCCCAAGCAGGAGTAGGAGCTCATTGGGGTCTTATATTCTTTGCCCCTCTAAGAAACTGCTTGAACAAAGGATGCGAAAACAAAGGTGGGTCACAATCATAGTGAGCTGAAATTGCTGCAGCATGAATCTTAATGGAAGAGAAGGACAAACCTTTGTCCAATAACTCAGTAAGATATTGAAGAGCCACACTCAAATTAGGCTCAGAAATCTCCAAATTCTTTGCTGTACTCCAAAATAAAAATCTCTTCCATTTTTCTGCGTACACTCTCCTTGTACTAGGTCTTCTAGCCTCCATAATCACATTTAAAACTTGTTGAGGAAGTTGCGACCTGCTGTGTTTCAACACAGAATATGCCAGGCTGTTAGATGAAGAGAATGAAGCTTGACATTGAGCAGATGACCGTCCTTCTGAGATAACAGATGAGGAATCAGAGGTAAAGGCCATGGAGGCTTCTGTACCAGACTCCGTAGTAGTGGGTACCAGTGTTGCGAGGCCAATCTGGAGCTATCAAAATCATCCTTGGCCTGTCTTGTCTGACCTTTAATAGTACCTTTGGAAGAAGAGGCAGAGGTGGAAAGGCATACACATGAAGGTTTTTCCAACTGAAAGACAGAGCATCCACTTTCCAAGCTGTGTGATGAAACCCCTTTGTGCAATACTTTGGCAGCTGGTGGTTTAGTGGAGAAGCGAACAGATCTATGTCTGGAGTTCCCCATGACACTGTCAGTTTCTGAAATACATGAAGATCCAGTTTCCACTCGTGGGGATCCATGATTTGTCTGCTTTAGTACCAAACAAAGTATCATACTGTAATGGTGCATCTAATAATTTTGCTTTAACATGATCAGGCAGATTTTGTTCCTTTAACCAAGCATGCCTTCTACTCACAGAACCTGAAACAGCAGACCTGCAGGAGGCCTCTAGTGAATCATAGCCACATTGCAAAGTGTGCTTTCCCACTTGTTCAGCTGCATGCAATAAATCCTGTAATTCTTTGTTTTCTGAACATTCAGTATTCGCCAATATTTTCTATTTAAGCTGTGACATTACATATTGCTGATATTTAAGCATATGAAACGGACAATTTAAGGCCCTTATAGCCAGGGTAGCAGAAGTGTAGACTTTTTCCCATCTGTCCAGAGCCCTTGAATCCCTATCAGAGGGACAGGGTTTTTGCAGTGGAAGCTTTAACCCTTTGGAGCCTTGAGATATAATTTCTGGGTCAGCAGTGGGGTTTTTATACAGGAATTTATGAGAATCAGGAACCCTGTAATATCTGTCTGGCTTAGCAGGTGCAGGGGGAAGAGAGTCAGGGGACAGGCTGGACTCAGTGACTACATCGTCTACAATGTCTAGCACAGGTGGAATAGCTAGGGGTCTGTGCTGTGGAAGAAGCAGAAAATCTCTGAGGCTTTTCTTAGATTCAGAATAATCTTGGCTCTCCCAGTGGAAATGTTCTCTCATGGTGTGTAAGGTTTCCCCAAAAGAATAATCCTCGGAAGGAGAGGTTGAAGGAATGGATTCTTCAGCATCAGAATCCTCATAGGGAAGCATGGAGTAATCTTGTTCAGAAGAGGAATCAGATGAAATGGAAACCTGATCAGAAGAATCATACTCTGTCTCTTGCCTAGTCCTCTTATCAGGAGGGAGATGGGTACCCCTGATTAAAGTAATTAGGTCTTCGGCCATTTTGAGCATTTGTTTCTTAGGCATGGTGGTCTGAGTAGGAGAATGCTGTACTTGTTTCTTTGTCTTTAAAGATGCTTTAGTCTTTGAAGCAGAGTATGGCTTAATGTATAGCTGTGTAGGTCTGAAAACACCCCTCAGAAGCTAATGCCTGCTCAGCGGCTCTGGACCCATCTGAGGGATTGATTTCAGAGGTTCCAATACCTTGAGTATCCAGAGGCCCAGTCGGCTCAATGTGGGAATCTGAAGTGGCCTGTGGCTTTGAGGTAGCGGCGCCAGGGGCTAAAAAGCCTCACTGAGAACCGGACTGGCCTAGAAGAGGCTTCATTGCAGTTTTGGACCTCGGATGCCTATCCTTTTCTTGTCCTTGCGTTTTCTGTAAACTCGCGTTGTCAGCTGATCCAACGGCATTATATAGTTAAATCTTCAGCCAAAGTAATGGAAAGCAAAATCAAGACGCTTGATAGTGCGTTGGTTAAATCTAGCACAAAACCGACAACTAGTAACGTTGTGATCAGGGCCTAGGCAAAGATAACAGTAAGAATGAAAATCCTTATGAGGTATTTGCTTTCCACAAGAAATACAATTGTTAACTTTTTCTGACATCGGTCTGGAACAAGAAAAGTTTCCAATGGGTACTTAGCTTTAATGAAGACTTCGGATCTGAAATTCTGATTTGAAAATCTCAGAGTCGCCCGACCGCACTTGCAAACTGCTTATGCTTCGGGCACCGCGCGGCAAGAAAGATTGGAGAAAATGGCGTCGGCTGCTTCTTTTATACCCCTGGTGCACTGACGTCACGGAAGAGGCGACAGCACCCGACGCTGGACCTAGACTTTGGAATCGGGCCGACTACGGGTAGCCTGCCAGCAGGATAACCCAACAATGTGACTGCAACAGTGAAACACGATGAACATCGAGAGTTTGGTGAAACTTCCATATACCAGGAGTCAGAACAGATAACACGGACTAATTTGGTGTGTAACCTATCCAACCATGTGCTTAGTGACTCTGAATGGTTTTGTTTTAAACAAAGGTTTAACCTTTGTTCCCGCTCAAGTGACTGATAATTCTATGACATTAATTGAAATTAAACATTTTGTATGTAACCTGACCTTGAAAACATATTATGGCACTGCAAGTAATTATGATGTTAGTTTTAAAAGGAGAGTTTTCTTCCTCAAAATATTGGTGCTTTACAGATATTTGAAAAAGCTATATAGAGACATATATGCATTGTATGAGAATAATAAGGTTGATAAATATTATAACTTAACTAAGGATGAACAGGCTATACGCTGATTGGTTGAAAATCAAGATTTAGTTATTAAAGGTGCAGATAAAGGTGGGGGGATTGCAGTAATGGGGAAGCAGTTTTATTTTAACAAAATGCAAATGATGTTACAAGAAGAACAGCAGTGGTCTATCATAAGAAGTGAAGTAAATAGTCTTTGCTTTAAAAGGTTGGGAAGGTGGCCTAATGGTTAAGGTGTTTGCCTTACAAACACAAGGTGCAGGGTTTGACTCCCATAAGGGATAATTGGGTAGGCTTAAAACCCTTCACAAGGGCAATTAGCCTAGTACTAATCTATGCTATCCTATGCTAAGTTAAATAAGAATTTATGTGAAATGGATTACACTGGATTAATTACAGATGATCTGTTTAACTATTTGTTTCTTGAAAATCCTAAATTGCCAATAATTTACGGCATAAGCTGCATAAAAGTGTTAGCGATCCGTAATGAGTCCCATTGTGTAATGAAGGGGGTGGATCACTGAACTGAAATCTAAATTTTTGGAATAGCAACTACGGATAGTTTTAGAGAAAAATGCCCACCATATTGAAAGATACAGCCAGTTTTTTGAAACAGTTTTATAATTGGTCAGTTGGTCATCTAAAAGATCAATTGTGTTTTGTAACAATGGATGTTGACTCGCACTTTACCTCCATACCACATGAGCTTGGCATAAGTAGTGTCAAGATATTTTTAGAGAATTTTTCTGGCAATAATGCACAAAAAATAAATATGCTATGTGAGGTGTTGAGATTAGTATTAACAAATAATGTGTTTTTGTTTGACACTAAAATCTATTATCAACAAAATGGTGTGGCGATGGGTACAAGTGTTGCTAACACCTATGCTAGGAGAGGCGTATACTATTTACATCCAATATATATAGAGCAAATCGTATTTCATAAGCATTTTGTGGACGACATTTTTTTAACATGGAGGAAATGAGGAACTTTTCCAAACGTTTTTGGTATATACAAATGAAAGTACTTCCTTCTTGAGAATTAAACATGAATACTCGTTGGAACACATTACATTATTAGATGTCTTGATAACAAGGAATGAAAGTGGTGAAGTACACACTGAAATGTATAGAAAGGAAGTGAAACGGAATCATTATTTACAAAGCAATAGTATGCACCCCCCTTTATGTTTGAAAACATTGTCTTGAATCATGCAGAGAGTGGTGAAGTTAAACACACAAGGTGATAGGTTGAATGAGTAGTTAAAAAATATGGGTTTGGATTTTATTGAAAGGGATATTCAAGCAGAGCAGTATATAATAATCCCTTTCAATAAAATGATGAGGTTAAACAGCAGTATTCAAAGGATAAAATAACTCTTATTTTAGTAACAGACAACAAGGAAATTAAAGGACACAGTTTAAAGTAAACAAGACTAGATGTATGCTTACTTGTAATAGGAATACTTCAGCAATTAAGAGTATAATTGCAACACACTGGGAAATTTTAAGGGATGTTCAAGGTTTACAAGAAATAGTCAATGATTGGTCTGCATTTGGTTATAAACAAAATAGTTCACTGAAACAGACATTGTGTTACAAGGAACCAACCAAGAATTTTTTTTACTGGTTTTGGACATAAGCATGGCACATATAAGTGTAATAACTGTGTTTATTGTAAACATCTATATACCGGTAAATCAATAATGCATCACATTACTAAACGTGAATTTACACTTCAAGCATATGGAAATTGTAATACCAGTAACTTAGTCTATATGGCTAAGTGAGAACAATGTGATGGTTATCACGTGAGCATGACTAACAGGAAGTTCAAAGAACGTACAGCAGGCCATATTAGTGGCATTAAACGAAAGCAAATAAATGCATTAAGGAAGCATATTGGTTAGCGTTGCCACCTCACAGCAAGAGGTTCTCCAGTTTGATCCTCGGTTGGGGTGCCTTCTGTGTGGAGTCTGCATGTCCTCCCTGTGGTCGCGTGGGTTTCCTCCGGGTACTCCGGTTTTCTCCCATATCGCAAAGACATGCTTGCAGGTGCATTGGACACACTAAATTGGCCCTAGGTGTGAGTTTATGCATGTGTGTGTGTGCCTTCTGTGGAAGGTTGGGTGCTGGGCTGGCAACTCGACACTGTAAAACTCCACTGCCAATCATGAGCGGACGGGTGATCCGCTGTGGCGACCCCTAACCAGGAAAAGCCGAAAGAAAAAGATGATTTTGGATAGAGGTGATCAACATATATTTAAATTTATGATTTTAAAAGTGGTTTATAAACCTTTGACGGGAGGTGATGTGAACAGAAAGTGAAGAAATGAAATGGATTTTGCATATGAAATCCCATATACCACCAGGATTAAATGACAGTTTCACTTTAAGACCTTACTTAAAAGAATTACATCAAAGGGTCTGAAATTACGTCATGTGATTTTATTAATTACTTAAGCAAGGACTGTAGACCCGCGGTGGTGGTGCTGCGGTAGCATTGTCGCCACACAATAAGACGCTGTCCGGTTCAATTCTCAGCTAGAGCATCTTCTGTGTGGAGACATGCGTGAATGGGCGCACCTTCATTGAAGGTTGTGCGTCAGGCCTGGCAAGCCGGTACGTAAAAATCAACTGCCAATCATTAGCGGACCGGAGTTCCGCTGTGGCGACCCCTAACTGGGAAAAGCTGAAAGACACAAACAAACAAACTTAAGCAAGGACTGTAACTGTTGAGATGTATTTGCCTGAAGAAGCCTTGATGGTGAAAGTTCTGACTCATGTGAAGTTTTAACTTGCGAGTTTTAAATAAAAGATTTTGAGTGTTCCAGAGCTTTTTTCTCTTTTTGGATCAGTACAAAAAAGAAGTTATGTACTCACCATAATGTTCTATGTTTGTTGTCCATCTCGCCCTTCATTCTTACATGTGGGTTTGGAGCCGATCCTCAGCTCCGACTCGGCTGATTACACAAGCTCGAAGTCTCTAACTTGGCTTGTGGCAAGGTAGGTGTCCCATAATGGAGTGGTATCAATCCTCAGATCTTGTTTGCTGCTAACTATAATAGAAAATAGTTATACTGTAACCTCAGGTAATGGAGAAACAATAGTGAAAGGTCTCCAACATGAAGGAAAGAGCAAAATTTTCGTATCAGGTCCTCTAGGATTATATGAATGGGGGTAGGTGGGTGGGTTCGTAAGAATGAAGGGCGAGATGGACAACAAACATAGAATGTTATGGTGAGTACATAACTTCTTTATGTTAAGTTGTCCTATCTCGCCCTCATTCTTACATGTGGGACAGCATCCCTAGCAACTCTTTTCTCAGGTGGCTCACAGGAATACACTCTTGAGCACCATGGAACCAAAGGAAGCTCTGTCCTTGGAGGCCAAATCAACTTCGTAATGAGTAATAAAGGCATGTGAGCTTGCCCAAGTTGCAGCTGCACAAATACTGTCCATTGACATTCTAGCATGAAAGGCAGTGGATTATGCTACTGACCTGGTTGAGTGACCTCTTAACTTTGAAGGGGAGTTCCTTGTTATTGGAAGAGTATATGAAAGTTATGCAATTAGAAAGCCAATTAGATAATGTGATTTTAGAGAATGCCATACAGTACAGTTTTGTACCTACCATAAATGTAGATGTTCGAGTGCTAATACAGCAGCAGTCAAAGTACAGTTTTGTACCTACCATAAATGTAGATGTCCGATAGACATGCAACTGCAGTCATAACATGTGGGTTGTCCTGCCTCAGGCAGCCCTCGGTCGGCCGGATTCCAAAGTCTGGGTCCGACGTCGGCTGATGTCGCATTTCTCTCCGACGTCAGAGCGGCTGGAGTATATAAGCATCAGCCGACGCCATTTTCTTCAGTGTTTCTTGCCCCAGATGCCAGGTGCCCTCCAAGGAAGGCTGTAATCAAATTGGAAGACAAAAACAGGATTCCAAACAATTACATGAGCAATAAAACAAATACACCATAACAGATATCTCCAGCTAAGAGTGAGGGGGATAGGAGTGGACCCTAAGCATAGAGGGGTATGGAGGGAGGGAAAACCCGACTGCAGTTGCATGTCTATCGGACATCTACATTTATGGTAGGTACAAAACTGTACTATATCCTTCAAGAATGCAACTGCAGTCATAACATGTGGGTAGAATACCATAGCTTAGCTGGGGGAGGAGGTATGCTCTAGGAAAGAGATGGTGTGGCAATCAAACCCTGCAGGACTGCCGAAGCAAAGCCTGCTCTGGATCTGGAATACAGGAGGAGATTGTAGTGTTTTGAGAATGTATGCACGGAGCTCCATGTAGCAGCTTCTAGAATGTCCTTTGTAGGCACCCCTCTTAAAAATGCTGTAGAGGTGGCTGTAGCTCTGGTGGAATGTGGTCTGACATAGGCTGGAACAGTCTTTCCATGAAAGGAATAACAGAATCTGATGCAATGTCCAATCCATTTAGAAATAGTCTGTTTTGAAATTGCTTTTCCTTGGACTGCAGGGGCGTACGCTACAAAAAGCTGTTCAGACTTCCTACTGGCCTTGGTTCTGTCCAGGTAGTATCGAAGTTGTCTATGAATGTCCAAGGTATGCAAAAGCCTTTCCCCCTTATTCTCAGGATTGGGGAAGAAAGCAGGCAGATGAATGGCTTGATTTAGAGAAACCCTAGATACCACCTTTGGCATAAAGGTAGGGTTGGTCCTTAATGAAACTCTGTCTCTGTGGAAAATAATAAAGGGTGGTATTGCCATTAGGGCCTGTAGTTCCGAAACCCTTCTTGCTGAGGTAATTGCCAACAGGAAGGCTGTTTTCCATGAAAGAAATTGCAAGTCAACTGAAGCTGCTGGCTCAAAAGGAGGTAGAGTCAGTTTTTCTAAAACAAAATTGTGGTCCCAGGCTGGCACTGGGGCCTTTCTTGGTGGCTTAATGTTCTTGATTCCCCTGAGGAATTGTCTTAGTAAGGGGTGAGAAAAAACAGGAGGATCAGTGTTGTATCTAGCTGAAATAGCAGATGCATGTATCTTTATTGAAGAATATGAGAGGCCACTCTGTAACGTATCTGCCAAATATTCCAAGATAAGTGGGATGTTCAGTAATGATGCATCATGCCTTTTGCTGGTATTCCAATTGCTGAATCTTTTCCACTTTGCTAAGTAGACCTTTCTGGTGGACGGTCTTCGAGCCTCTGTTAGTATCCGCTGAACTTCCTTGGAAAGAGATAAGTTGAAGTTATTTATGGGATCTCCCAGGCTGTTAGCTGCAGAGTCTGAAGGTTTGGATGCAGAGTTTCGAAATTGTGTTGAGTCAAAAGTAGAGGCCACTGAGGGAGGGCCCCCCTCCTGGTGTGGCATATGCTCCGTAGTAGTTCGTACCAGTGTTGTCTTGGCCAATCCGGAGCTATTATGATTCCCTTGGGCTTCTCTGCTTTGATCTTTAGTAATACTGAAGTCATCAGTGGCAGAGGTGGGAATGCATAGATTGCTAGGGAGTTCCAGTTGAATGAAAGAGCATCTATTTTCCAAGCCTTTGGATGGTATGTCCTTGTGCAAAATTTTGGTAGGAGATGATTGAGGTGAGAGGCAAATAGGTCCACTTCTGGCTTGCCCCATGTCGAAGTGAGTTGTCTGAAAGCCTTCGGATGTAGCCTCCACTCGTGTGGATCTGCGAAATTCCTGCTTAGGCTGTCTGCCAACACATTGTCTTTTCCTGGAACAAACTGTGATTGTAACTGGATGTTTAGACTCAGTGATTTCTCCCAAAGCTGCATTGTCAGTCTGCACAGGGGGTAAGAGTGGGTGCCCCCCTGCTTGTTTATGTACCACATCACAGTGGTGTTGTCTGTCCGTATCATTAAGTGACCTTGCTGGAGTTGGTTTTGAAAAGCCTCAATAGCATGCATTACTGCCAGCATTTCCTTTTGGTTTATATGCAGATGTGTTTCCTTTGGAGACCATTGTCCTTGTATACACCTGCCTTCCATGTGCGCCCCCCCATCCGAGGTCTGAGGCATCTGTAGTCATGGTCTGTGTTATCTGTGGTTTTTTGAATGACATACCTGTGTTTTCCTGGCTCACCGAGGCCCACCATAGGAATTCCTTTTGTAAGCATGGAATGAGTGGTATGATTGTCTCCAAGTTGTTGCTGTGCTGAGACCAAATGCTTTTTAGGTACCATTGAAGTTTTCTCATGTGTAGTTTTGCTAATGGAACCAGTAGAATGCAGGATGCCATGTAACCCAGGGCCTGTAGGAATCTCCTTGCAGTCATCTGGGTGAGTTTTGCTAAACCTTTGAAGTATTGAGTTAACTTCTCTTGCTTGTCTTCTGTCAGGTAAGCCATCTGAGAGGCTGTGTCTAGCTTGGCTCCTAAGAAGATTATTTGCTGGGATGGCTGCATTCTTGACTTTTGGAAGTTGACTGTGTATCCCAGAGCTTGAAGTAATCGTATGACATATTCCAGATTTTTTGTCAACATCGATTTGTCGTCCGCTTGTATGAGGCAGTCGTCCAGGTACGGGTAAATTTGTATACCCTGGAGCCTGCAATGAGCAATTACTGAAGCCAGGCATTTTGTAAACACTCTGGGCGCAGTAGATAAGCCAAATGGCAATGCTGAGAATTGATAATGCTCTGGCCCTGCAAGAAATCTGAGGTATCTTCTGCAGCTGTGTCTGATAGGGACATGCAGGTATGCCTCCTTGAGGTCCAGAGTAATCAGCCACGACTCCTTGCCCAGCATGGGAAGGAGTTGCTGCAGAGTCAGCATTTTGAACTTTGGTACTATGAGAAAGGTGTTTAATGCGGACAAGTCCAGTATTGGTCTCCATTGAGTTTCTTTTCTTGGAACAAGGAACAGTCTTGAGTAAAACCCCTGTTCTTGTTGTGGAACTCTTTCTATTGCTTTCATTCGAGTTAGCAGAGTGATTTGCTTGATAGCCTCTGCCCTTTGATGTTGTGGTAGATTTGGCATGCCTTGTTTTCTTGGTAAGGTATGAAAATGAAACCTGTACCCACTGTCTATAATATCCAAAATCCATTTGTCCTTTGTCAGTCTGTGCCAGTTTTCTGCAAACAGAGATACTTTCCCGCCCAAGGGAGCTTCTAGTTGTTCCCTGGTAGGCGGTAGTAGAGGAAAGTCATTGAGTTTGTGGTTGTTGGGCAGGAGAAACCCCTGCGTCACCTCTTTGGTTTCCTGGCTGCCATTGACGTCCCCTGTAAGGGCCTCTGTATTGGCCTCTTCCTCGGCCACGTCTGTTCTTACCCCTTTGAAACTTTTCTGGGTTAGGAAAGGACCAGTTTTTTGAAGGCCAATTCCTACTGATTCTGGGTGGTTGAACCTGGAGGAAATCCTTTACAGTTTGAACTGATTTTGCTTTTTCTTCGATGGTCTTTAACACATCCTTAGCATTTGCACCAAAAAGCTTGTTCTTTTCCAAAGGTGCATCCAGAAGTTTTGCTTTTACATGATCTGGTAGAGGTTGATCTTTTAGCCAAGCATGTCTACGCATCACTGCCCCTGTCATAGCTGCCCTACATGAAGCTTCCAGTGCATCATATCCACACTGCAGGAAGTGATTGCTTACTTGCTGAGTGTTATGTACAGCTTCCTGCAAAGTCTTCCTGTCTAAAGGATCAGGAGAAGCTAATGTTTTTTGTAAATCTTCTAAGAGATAATCCTGATATTGGAACATATGAAAAAGGCAATTTAAAGCTCTCATAGATAAGGTAGTGGATGTGTAAACCTTTTTACCCCATCTCTAATGACCTTGCTTCCCTGTTGGAGGGCAAAGGATTTTTTGAGGTGGAGGCTGAAACTCCTTTAGGCCCCTGTGAAATAGTTTCCAAATCAACAGTATGGGCCCTGAATAAATGGGAATGAGTTTCTGGGACCCTGTAATACCTGTCTGGTTTGGCTGGAGCAGGAGGGAGAGTATCAGGGGTAGCACTAGAATCAGAATACAAGTCATCCAGAACATCAAGAACAGGAGGAATAGCTAAGGGCCTGTGTGCTGAGGCTTCTTAAGGAAAGTCCTAAGGCGTTTCCTGGAATCAGAATATTCCTGGCCCTGCCACTTGAAATGTTCCCTCATGGTGTGCAGAACTTCCCCAAAAGAAATATCCTCAGGAGGGGAGGCCGAAGGTATGGAATCTTCTGCATCCGAGTCCTCATAGGTCTGGAAGAGCTCTTCCTGGCTATCAGAGTGGACAGAGCCCTCAGAGTCTTCATCTGAAGGAGTAGGGTCAGAGGGTTCAACCCGGGGCCTTTTATCAGGAGGAGGCTGGGATGCTCTCTCAGGATGGGTCTGTGAACCTCTAATCATGGAAATTAGATCAGCAGCCATGGACATTATTTGTGTCTCCGGAGTCGGCTGAGGTAAGGATTTAGAAGTAATATGCTTTGTTTTGCTGGCTGCCTTAGCCCTAGTGTAGGCCTTAATAGACATGGCCGTAGGAGGCCTGGCAGCTCCACGTGCAGGAGTGACCTTCTCTACAGCAATGGTCTCGGGCATTTCCTCTTGTTTCGGTATCCGGAGGAAAATCTATAACTGGCGGAGTAATGTCTGGAATCGGAGTCGTCGGTAATGCGGTGTCTTCGGTTCGGAGCGGTGGAGAGACCGTCTCAGAGGGAACCGGAGCACTCGCGCTAGGTTTTGGCGTGGAGTCGGTGGTAGACGCGGGCCGAGGATGTCGGTCCCGGGCTTTTTGGGAGTTTGCGATGTCGGAAGATCCGACGGCATAGTGTAAGCAAATTTATCGCCGAAAAAATCTTCAGCGAACTCCGCCCGGCGCCTGAGAGTGCGCTTGTTGAAGCGAGCACAGGCTACACAGGCCGAGACGTCGTGGTCTGGGCCCAGGCAAGGGAGGCAGTAAGAGTGGAAATCCTTATGAGGTATTTGTTTACCACAAAAAAACAATTGTTAACTTTTTCATTAATTTCTGACATCGGCTGAGGCAAGAAAAGGTCCCCAACGGGTACTTAGCTTTTGATGACTTCGTATCGTAGAATACAGGAGCTGACCGACCGGCACTTGCGAACTGCTTCTGCTTCGGGCACCGCGCGGCAAGAAAGACAGAAGAAAATGGCGTCGGCTGATGCTTATATACTCCAGCCGCTCTGACGTCGGAGAGAAATGCGACATCAGCCGACGTCGGACCCAGACTTTGGAATCCGGCCAACCGAGGGCTGCCTGAGGCAGGACAACCCACATGTTATGACTGCAGTTGCATTCTTGAAGGACGTCAGATGGGTTTTCCTGCCGTCAGGCGGGTCCTCGGTCGGCCGAATTCCAAAGTCTAGGTCCAGCGTCGGATGTCGTCGCTTCTTCCCTGATGTTAGTGCGACAGGGGGTATAAAGAACCAGCCGACGCCATTTTCTTCAGTTTTTCTTGCCCCAGATGTCAGGTGCCCCCAGAAGGAAGGTAAAACATAAATTTATGTAATAATGCAATGCAATATAATCCAAAAAACAGTAGTTGCAAGCAAATACACCATAAAAGAATACCCCAATGAGGTTGTATGAGGAGGTGTTAGCCATTAGGCCTGTCCCAAGAGGGGAAGGAGGGAGGGAAACCTGGACTGCAGCTGTGCACATGACCGGTTACTACGTCTAAGTCCAGTCCGTCACGGCCAGAACAAAGGCAAAGACTGAGACCGGGTGGTGCTGCGACAAATACTAGAAAGTATATCTCTCAACGAATCGGGGACAAATCCAGAAATAATTTAAGACATTTTTAAAATGTACAATTAACTTCCAGCATCGCAGAATATGAGGATGTATTAATATACATTTTCTGAAGTAATTAAGTGTGATTCGTCAACTTTCACCCTAAAGTCACCAGTTTTGGGTGGGATTAATAGGGACAGACTTAATATTAAGTTTGAATTAAATCAGGGACAGTTGAGAGGCACGATTACTGCCACCAAAACAGATCTTGCTACGTATAATAGTCATATGACTAAAAATGCATATAATGCCTACACGGTATAGTTCTCTGTTGTAGAAATAACATAACGGTTCTTTTCCGTTAACGGGGCAGCAGCTTTCTGGGCCTGGATTTGTGTTAACAGAAAATAACGTATATGTAATATACGTTACATTATTAACTTTAATGGTGATGTCAGAAACAGGTCAGTTATTTGCAGAGTTACTAGAGCAACAGGTATCACATCAACATGCATTTTCTGAAGGATTGTATCATCGGTGATTAGAAGGTTAAACATTTTGCAAGCGTTGGTAAAATATGAGGCAAAATCAGGGGCAGCTGACAGGTATGACCAAGTTAACAGCCCTGCACCTTTACAACTAATGCTTGGGACTACTAATGCCACAGTCTGGTTGTCTCAAAGGAAACAAGGCATCATTGTCGTGTACAGTCGTTGAGATACTATCAACAATTTTATAGTACTGAATCTAATACTGTGTACCTCATATAGTTATGTCTGTGTCCCTGTTTTACTCAAGTCAGGTGTTCCTAACAGTATTTTTCTTCTAGCATACGCTGCTTGTGTAAGCCACCTTGGCATGAATATCATGTTCCGTTGTTATTTAATTAATGAAAATATACAAAATAGTTAATATTTTTCAAAACCTCTTACATACTTCATTAACTCAATTCCTGTACATCTCATAGTGGTGTTTTCACCGCTGGTACTTTCCTTATCCTATCAGAATGCAGATGCTTGCTTCCTAACCCACAATCGTTTTTTCATCACATATTAGTATCCATATTACAACAGTGCTAATATTAATAAAGCTTACCTCATAATTATTTATTTTTGCTGTGTTTCTCTTGCTAAGTGTGTTTACCCTGTTTTATAACAACTACTGCTTGCATAGTATCACACATCTTTTTGAAGTTATTTTCTTGTGTGGCCAGAGGTAGTTTCTTTACTCACCAGTGGGAGTGGGGAGTACTGAGCTGCTTGTTTGTCCTCAGAGGAGTGGTTAGAAGCAGCAACTTGTAATTTGTTGGCCATTTTGGGTCATTTCCTGTTTTTTCCAGCCCCCTGCTATAAAGCACGCTTTAGCGCGGAGCTGCTACCGTTGCACACTAGGGCAGCGCCGGTTAAGCAGATTTAAACTATTAGGGCTACCTAAAGTTCACTCATCAAATTTTCCCTTAAAACTACCTTCCTCATAGTGTACTACTGTTCTATTTAGTGTATCCTACAACTATAAATTATCTCTACTTGACTCCCAAGTAGACTATTCTCTATCCGTATAGCTAAGCACTTGCTCCTACAGTACTTATCACCTCGATACAGCAGTCTTGTTATAGAAAGTACCCCAAAAAAGCAAACCCCATTTCTCGGTCACCCACATCCCCAAAACCTTTTTGTAAGTTTTTCTGTCTATTCCTTCTAGCATGTCGAGGGATCAGTTGCTAATATCCTCTCCTGCTCAGCTGGTGAACCTGGGATTATTGAGGCAATGTTACAATTGCCTCATGTACACAGACAACCCTCTCCTCCTCCCACAAAACACAAATACATGCGAGAGATGCAACTATACGGCCAAACTGGAGGCTGAGCTCTCTCAACATAGGACTGGCAAGACCAGACAGGAGGAGAAGGTAACCACACACACAATAGACCCAGTCTCACATAATACCATCACAACCTCAAATCATACACAAACACACAAAGACATACTCGGAGGCTCTGATCAAAAATCTACCAAAACAGCAGAGGCCACCAAAGCAGACACCCAAACAACTACCACCTCAGAACACAACACCTGCATCAGATAGACCACACAGTCAGAGTGTCAAGCAGTCACAGCCCTTAAGGCCAAACACTATGCCAGACACACTAGTCATTGGTGACTCCATAGTCAGACACACTGACGTCCCGCTCACCAGACTGAGTAAGGAGAAGGTCACAGTAAGCTGCCTGCCGGGTGCTAGAATCCGCCACATAACGCATGCACTCAGGTCTCTCAACAGCAGGTACAAGTACGACTCAATCATTGTCCACGCTGGTGTAAACGACCTGAGACGTACCTCCCTGGACTACATGAAAAGAGACATAGAGGAGCTCTCTGATTATGTAGCCCAGGCAGGTATGACCCTGACCTTGAGCAGTATCCTACCTTCACCAATACTGGCAATTACTTCAGCAAGGAGGGTTTCGGAACTACAGGCCTTAATGGCAGTGCAACCCTTCCTAATCTTCCATCAAGATAGGGTGTCCATGAGAACTAATCCTACATTTATGCCTAAGGTGGTATCCAGAGTGTCTTTAAACCAGGCAATCCACCTACCTACCTTCTTTCCCAATCCACAGAACAGGGGGGAAAGACTGCTGCATACCTTGGATGTACATAGGCAGTTACGCTACTACCTGGACAGAACCAAAGGTAACAGAAAAACTGACCAGCTTTTAGTAGCCTATGCAACAGGAAGGGAAGGAAAAGCAATTTCCCAACAGACAATCTCCAAATGGATAGGAAATTGCATAAGATTCTGTTACTCCTACCATGGAAAACCAATTCCACAGAACATAAGACCTCATTCTACAAGGGCTACAGCCACTACCACAGCTTTCTTACGAGGAGTGGCGGCTACTTGGACTTCCGTGCATACATTTGCCAAGCATTATAATTTACCTCTATACTCTAGATCCCGAGCAGGGTTTGCCACTGCTGTACTGCAAGGGATCCTAACTACACCATAATTTTTCTTCCTCCACCCCTAGTTTGGCTATGGTATTCTACCCATTTGTTATGACTGCAGATGCATCCTTGAAGGACATAGTACAGTTTTGTACCTACCATAAATGTAGATGTCCGAACAGGATAGCATCTGCAGTCAGGATTACCCACCCTCCTTGCCCTCTGTGGTACTCCTAGGGTATTTACCCTCCTAATAGCTAGCTGGGGGGAGTCTCTTGTGGTGTATTTGTTTGTATATATGTACATACATGCTTATTTTTTGTGTCTGCCTTCTACCTTTTTTTGGAAACATTGGCATTTATCCAAAATTTAGCTTTCCAAGAGGGCAACTGGCATCTGGGGCAAGAAACACTGAGGAAAATGGCGTCGGCTGATGCCTTTATACCCGAAGACCAGCAGAGATGACGTCGGGTGGAGTGCGACATCAGCCGAAGCCGGACCCAGACTTTGGAATCCGGCCGACCGAAGGGCTGCCTGACGACAGGACAACCCATTTGTTATGACTGCAGATGCATCCTTGAAGGACATCAACAAGGTAGCATCAATAAGGTTGTTGACGAAGGAAGACTTAGAGGTCCACAAAGTCACACAACAGCATCCAGGCGTGACGCCTAATGGCAACTCCTGTAAACACTGCTCTGGTAGTCTCTACAGCTGTGTGTGCAATAAGCCACATGGACAAGTTGGATATAGACTCCAGGGTTGCAAGCTGGGAGGCAACTTTATCGCATACCTTGTCAAACACTGTTCCTGCCAAGGTGCCTGACAGCTCAATAATCAGGTACTGCTGAAGATGGGTAAAATGTACCAAGAAGTGCAACGACAGTATGACAAAGGTCGTTTAAGCTTAGACCCAGTTCCCAAATCTGTCCATCGTCCGAGACTTCCTGTTTGAAGGATGGACAGTTGGACTCTCCTCTGCAAGTTCCTTCTTTCTGGCAGCTGCCACCACCATAGTATCTACCACTAAGCCTTTAGACCAGTGGGGATGGAACTCTAGTGCAGTAATAATTTTGTCCAGTCTCCGGGGAATTGGTTCTATTGTATCAGGGGCCTTCCAAGCACAGTGAGGTTGACTAAATCATCGGCAGGTGGGGTCACCCAAGAAGTAGAAAGTCAGGCACGGAAAGCCTGGAAGAAAACAAATTCCTCAGAGGAAGGGTTAGTGGACTTCCAATCACCCCTCTGTTTCAAGATTTCACATATTCAGGGGATGACCATGGGTACCCATCCCCTTCATCGTAGTCTGAATCCTCTGTGAGATTCTTCCGGAGAATCTAAGTGCTTCCTCTTACACGACCTCTTATGGGGTGGCTCCTCAGGGGAGAGGTCCGAGGAGGACTCCTAAGAGAGGGTACCCTGCTGCAGGGTGTCTTGCTGCACACTTGCCTGCTAGCCTGACATAGGAGGTTGTGACAGCTGCAAGCCAGAGGATAAGTATATGTGACACTCCGACAGAGATGGTACCAACTGCGAGAGTGCTGAGGCAGGATCTCTTTTCATAATCTGGAAAGCAGGCCTGCCTGAAGAGAGATGGGAGCTCGAAACAAAGGAAGACAACCTCGGAACCGGGGGTCACTCCCCACTCCGATGAGCCTACCCCTAGAGCAGGAACCTCGAAAAGACCTGGAACTGTCAAAGCACCCGAACTGTAGATGGCATCGCGGAAAAAAATTGGCACTGGACTACAGATCAGGGAGCCAACAGCCAAGTCATGGTCCCGAATGTGGGTTAGCTCCGAATGAGCAGAAGACCATAGTGTCGGTTCCGGAGCAGAGGTGAGAGCAACCATTAGCAGTGAAGTAGTTGGCACCAGGAGCAGTGTCGAAGTTGAGGGTCAGAAGTACCGATGAAAGGGTCGGCACCATGGTAAGTTTTGTTGGTTCTGGTAAAGTCATCATCAGCACTGTGGACGGAGTTGTAGTTTTCAGCACCAAAACAGTTGCTGAAGTCAATTTTGGCTGTTTAGGCTTTGGTTCCGAAGCAGAAACCTGGCCTTTGGCTGATTTAGGGTCATGAGCTTGAGGAGATGCTGGAACGGAGTGGCTCCTTTTCTTCGCTTCTTTCTTTGGAGACTTTGACATCTCCACTTCAGACAAAGCCTCTGAAAAAGGGCATTTTAACAGCCCCTAGAGGATTCATTTGTTTCAGCGCTCTGCAAGGGTCCAGGCACTAAACCCCTCACAGAGCTCACAAGGTGGTCGGACCTCCAAATGTGGCACCCCCAAACAATATGCCCAGGAAAGATGCCCATCCAAGATGGGTATCTTCTTGCCACAGCCTCGCCATTGCTTAAAGCCAGTTGTGCCTTTCTGTTTCTCTGCCATGATAAAATGAGGTTAACCAAAACAATCTGTCTCTCTCACACACATACACACTCACACACACACCAAAGATAGAAGTAAGATAGGGGAAATGGCCAGAAAAAAAAATATATATAAATTTTTTTAACGTACCGACCAATGGTAACAGAGAGATACCCGGAAAGGGTAAAGAAGGGAAGAGAATACAAACGATGGTATTTGAGATTTTACCAAAGGTAAAAGGGGAGGAAGGGGCCGATGCAAATGATGGTAAAGAAGAAAATACCAAACACAAATAACGGGGAAAAATAGCACTCGCACACAAAAATAGCAATTACACTATAGAGAAAGTTAATGAAAAAGTTTTTATAGAATATAGAAAACTATAAGGGAGAAAGACATAGAAAAAAATATGCACTTAGCTTGAGAGCACAGCTGACACGTCCTAAAACTCTACTTGGTAAACGAGATACGAGGGAAAGGGAAGACAGGCACTAAGGGTTTCTGGCTGGAACGAGCTTGTTACAATGGTGGAATCTGTTCCAAGGACAGAACCGAAACCCAAGAGTCAAGAATGAATGAAGATTAACAACATCAGATCAAAAGTTGTGTGTTTAAACAGAAACTCAAAACAAGCATGAAACAAACCCACGGTAGCCGAAGAACTTCAGGACCAAGAAAGACAATGAACTGTAGCTTAATAAAGCGCTTTTCGTCGGGTACACTGACTCGCCTTCTTCAGACAAACAGTTACACATAAGTCTGTGCTTAAAACTCTAACAGAACAATCATGTGACAAGAAGCATTAACATATTAAGATTAATAACATTAATTTACATCTAGTTTTGGCAAGGACTCTCACTTACTTTGATGTACTTTTAAGGATAGACACTATTTCTGACTGTTATATAGCAATTATTTATCGTAAAGAAACTTATTCCAACTCATTTTTACATTTTACCAGTTCTCATCCATTTAGTCAAAAAAGGTCAGTCATTAAAGGCCAACTAGTTCGGGCGGCTAGGATGGTCAGTATAGACAATGACTTTATTAATGAATGTGACTACCTCATGCAGATGTTTTTAAGGAGAGGGTACCCAGAGTCATTAATATGTGAATTGATTATGGAAGTTAGCCATAAAAGAACACTAGGTTTATACAAACCCATTTTGAGTTAGAGACACTCACACTTCACTATTGATAGATGAAACTCTGTTAAGTGACACTACCCCAACGACCAACAGTGATGTTAGAACCCCATGTAATGAACTAAGCAATAATTGTAGGATAAGCTTTATTTTTACTTATAGCTTTGAGGCCTTTGATGTTAAGAAAATTATTTTTAAAAACTGGAACTTACTATTAAACTAGAACATCATTAATAAATTAGGTGAAAAGCCAACTTTTATATTTAGAAGAGGAAATAATCTAAAAAACTTAATGGAGTCATCTAAACCAACTTTTACTAGAACCTTGGGGATGTTCAAGTGTGAATCTTGCAACTACTGTGGACATATATCAACAGGACAGCGATTCACCATTATAAACACATTTTACACTAAAAAGAGGTTCAACTGTAACACAAAAACGGTGGTATATTTAGCTTATTGTGACTTCTGTCCAGCTTTCTATATTGGAAAAATGGACAGAAAGTTTAAAGAAAGAATATATGAACATCTCTACAGTATAAGGAAAAACAAAACTGAAAATGTTCTAACTAGGCATGTTAATAACTGTCCAACACAAATTTAAATTTTGGATAATCGATCAAATTACTCAAAATTTATGAGGTGGACCTGTATCACTATTGTTAGAACAGTTAGAACTTCTTTGGCAACTGCGAGTTGATGCCCACCATTACCTTGGATTAAAGGAGACTTGTTCTATTATACCTTATTTAAAATTAAAAAGCTTGACTAGATAGCCTCAAACATAAGAACATTGGTAAGCATAAATATAAAATACAAAACAATGTTTTTTAAAAAAAAGTGTGTGTTGTAATAACTAGTTTTCATAACTACCACTTTATACTTGCTTGTTATTGTATTTGCAGTCATGTCATTTAACATTCGAAGATGTTTCTACTTATTATAGGTCAGTTTTTTATGAGATTTTTTTTATGATGTAATATTTTGCTAGAGTGTATTTATTTCTCATTAGACTACTTTAGATATGTCCTTTTAATTGAATGCCTTTTTAACAGTCTTTTTTAATAGATGGTCAGTATTCACTTTATGTAGTTCAAGTATTGTGCATAAACTGTTATACTGGTCATTACAGTCCATAAAGCAACGAATGTTATTTGATTCTGCATAAAGCAGCTACAGGATGCTTACGCCTTGGTTTCTCAAAAAAGTCATAAAAGTCACAAAGTTTAATAGTTTTAAACCTTCAAGAGTCACTGAGTTAATAACTGTTAATTATGTTATTTAATATGTTAATGCTTCTTGTCACATGATTGTTCCGTTAAGCACAGACTTATGTGGAACTGTATGTTCATTCATATGAATGTGAATATCATTCATATTTTATATTTCTGTATTTTATATTTGTACATCTGGAGCTTTTCTCCCCGGGCCTCCACTGAAAATGGGTCTCAGGGCCCAGTGGACTTCCCCGGTAATCAAACTGGAAATAAATAAATAAATGTCTGAAGAAGTCGAGTCAGTGTACCCGAAGAAAAGCGCTTTATTAAACTACAATTCATTGTCTTTCTTGGCCATGAAGTTTTTCGGCTACCATGGATTCGAAAAGTTGTGTGTTTACCATAATGATAGATCCGTGCTGTCTGTTTCCATCTGGTTCAACCTGAGAGTTATCAGATTCAACATGGATCCAATGCCAGCCAACTTTAAAGACTTCAGCTCTACAAACTCGATTTTCTCTACCCAAAACCCTCCCCTCCGCTCCACTAGAGCTACTTCAGATCTAGTTTGCCTTCTTTGCATTTAAACAGAACTAGCACCCACAGGGAAAAATGTAAAAAAGCTAAGATAAGAGGGGAAGCAGGTCATCTATGGAATAAAAGGACAGCCAAGAAGGTGAGTGGGGGGGTGAAGGTTGAACCAGACAAAAACAGAAAATAAAGATGTCAATATAGTAATTACATAACTTTTGTATCAGATGTCGTCTTTTCTGTCTAGGTTTAACCTGTGGGACAGAGTCCTCAACCATGTAACACCTGAGGGTTGTCTCATGGAAGGATATTGCACAACGGGGCGGAACCAAAGAAGGTCTAGAACCTTGACTGGATATCCAATTTGCACTGGGACAAAAATGTGTGATGACCCACCCAGGTTGCACAAATGTCCAAAACAGCATTTTAGAAATAAACTGTAGAAGCGGCCATGACACTGGTAGAATGACCCTTGGGTTTGTGACACAAATACTTTCCTTTTAAACCATACCCAAAGGAAATACACTCAGAAAGCCATTTAGACAGAGAAACCTTGGATACAGGAGCACCCAAACAAGACTTGCAGAATGATACAAACAACGGATTAGACTTTCTAAAGGACTTTGTCTTATCCAAATAGAACTTCAACTGCCAATAGACATCAAGACAATGCAATAGATATTCACTCCTACTGGAAAACTCAGGAGAAAATGACTGAAAGATGAAAGAACTTATTCAAGTTATTCTCGGACACCACCTTAAGCAGAAAGGCAGGATCCTGTCTAAGGGACATATTGCCTCAATGAAACACCAAATAAGGAGGAAAGTACAGTTGTGTACACTTACCATAAAATGTAGATGTTCAAGTGTATTCACTGTTGAAGTCATCACATTTGGGTTTATCTGCCTACAGGTAGCCCCCTCAGTCAGCTTGAATACCAGAGTCTTGGGATTTCTGCATCAGATACTGTCGCTTCTTCCAGGACGTCAGGTCGTCAGTGATATAACACATGCAGCCGACGCAGTTACATCAGTTTTTCTTGCCCCAGATGTCAGGTGCCCCCAAAATAGGAAGCAATTATATGGTGTGGAACACCCCCAGCAAAAAACAAATCGACATCATATAAGATATGCCAAACCAAAAAGGATAGGTGAAAAAGACAATCAGGGGGCTGCTGGGAGGGTAACTAGGACTGTAACAGTGAATACACTCTAACATCTACATTTATGGTAAGTGTAAACAACTGTACTATGCTCTTCATGTTTCACTGTTGCAGTCATCACATTTGGGTTGATTCCCAAAGCTAAGGAAGTGTGGAGGTAGATTAAGAAGCATTAAGCCTGGCAATCAGGCCCTGTAAGACTGCTGTGGCAAATCCAGCTCTGGATTTAGAAAAGATAGGCAAGTGGTAATTCTTGGTAAAATTGTGTACAGAGATCCAGGTTACAGCTTACAGGATTGTCCCTGGTAGGGACTCCTCTGAGAAATGCAGTAGAGGTAGATGCAGCCCTAGGGGAATGTGTTACCCCCTGTGGGGGAGGTTTTCCATGGTGCTTGTAGCAGAAATTGATGCAGTGTGCTATCCATTTAGATATGGTTTGCTTTGAAATGGCCTTCCCCTCTGCCCCTGCAGCAAAGCTGACTAGCAGCTGGTCAGATTTTCTAAGAGCCTTAGTCCTGTCCAAATAGAATCTAAACTGTCTGTGCACGTCTAGAGAATGCAGTATCCTTTCCCCTTTATTTTGAGGATTACGGAAAAAGAAGGCAAATGAATGGACTGGTTTAAAGACACACTAGACACCACCTTGGGCATAAAAGATGGGTTAGTCCTGAGGGAAACCCTGTCTGCATGGAAGATAATGAAGGGTTCCACATCCATAAGGGCCTGTAACTCAGACACTCTTCTTGCTGAAGTGATGGCTAGCAGTAAGGCTGTTTTGCAAGAGAGGAATTTTAACTCTGCTGTAGCAGCAGGCTCAAAAGGGGGAAGCGTGAGTTTTAGTACAAAGTTAAGGTCCCAGGCAGGAGTGAGAGCTCTCCTAGAGGGTCTTAAATTGTTAGCTCTTCTCAGGAACTGCTTGATCACAGGGTGAGAGAAGAAGGGTGGGCTCAGTATTGTAATGAGCTGAGATGGCAGAGGCATGAATCTTAACTGATGAGAAAGATGGGCCTTTGTGAAGCAGCTCTGATAGGTAATCTAGGATTTGAAGCAAGGTGGGCACGGTGGTGTCCTTCCCTTGAGACTTGCTCCAAGAACAGTACCTATTCCACTTTTCTGAATAGGATTTCCTAGTACTGGGCCTCCTGGCCTCAAGGATAACAAACAGCACCTGTTTGCTGAGGATTGCTGGTGATGTATTCAGGGAATAAGGCAGGCTGCCAAGTTCAGGGTTTACAGCTGAGGATGAAAAAACTGTCCCTCCTGCTGGGACAGCAGAGAGGGAGTCTACTGTAGGTGCCAGGGTGGCACTGCTGTCAGACTGCGTAGGAGTGGGTACCAGTGCTGGTGTGGCCAGTCTGATGCAATAAGGATTGTCCTTGGCTTGTCCTGTTTGATCTTGAGGAGTACTTTTGGAAGGAGGGGCAGAGGGGGAAAGGCATAGAGTGAGACGTTTTCCCATGTGAAGGATAGGGCATCCACTTTCCAAACTTGGCTGTGGGGAATTCTGGTGCAAAATTTGTTTAGTTGATGGTTTTGGGGGGATGCAAAGAGGTCCACCTCTGGTGTCCCCCACTTGTGTATTAGAAGTTTGAATGAGTTTGGTTCCAATTTCCATTCGTGTGGGTCCATTAGATTTCTGCTCAAGTTGTCTGCCAGTGAATTTTGTTTGCCTAGCAGAAATTGAGCTTGCAGGTGCACTTGGTTGATTAAGGCTATGTTCCACAGAGCCATGGCTAACCTGTAGAGTGGGTAGGAGTGAGTTCCCCCTGCTTGTTTATGTACCACATAACTGTGATGTTGTCTGTCTTTATTAGGAGTTGTCCTGGCAGGATAAGATATTTGAAGGCTGTCAGTGGATTCTGAACAGCTAACATTTCTTTTTGATTGATATGCAGGGGAATTTGTCCTGGGATCCATTTGCCTTGAATGCATTTGCCTGCCATGTGAGCCCCCCATGCATAATCTGATGCGTCTGTTGTAAAGAGTTTGGACAGCGGGTGGTTGTGAGAAAGGGAGTCCCTTGTTGTGGTTGCAAGCCTCTGCCCACCAAAGGAACTCTGTCCTTAGACAAGGAATAATAGGAATCGCTGCTTCCAGGTCCTGGGAATGTTGACACCAGAGACTTTTTAATTACCATTGAAGTTTCCTAATATGCAGTCTTGCATATGGAATCAGTAGAATACATGAGGCCATGAACCCTAGGGCTTGCAGTATTTTTCTTGCAGATAGCTGCGTTTGGGTGGCCAGTAGTTAGAAATAATTTGTCAAATAAACCTTTTCTGGAGTGAGGAATGCCATCTGGGAAGTTGTGTTCAAGCTTGCTCCCAGGAATACATTCTTTTGGCTGGGTACCAGATGTGATTTATTTTCGTTGATTGTGTACCCCAGAGAAAAAAAGTCTCTTTACAAATGTCAGGTGCTGCAACAGCAATTCCAGACTGTCCGCATGAATCAGGCAATCGTCCAAGTATAGGTAAATTTGAACATTTCTCTGCCTGCAGTAAGCAATGACTGGAGCCAGGCACTTTGTGAATACCCTGGGTGCAGTAGATAAGCCAAAGGGAAGTGCAGATAACTGACAGCGCATAGAGCCTGCCCTGAAATGTAGATATTTCCTGCAAGATTCCCTTATGGGGATGTGCAGATAAGCTTCTTTTAAGTCTAGGGTGACTAGCCAGGAGTCCTTGGCTAGCATAGGAAGGAGCTGCTGGAGTGTAAGCATTTTGAATTTTGGTACCACCAGGAAGGAGTTTAGGGTTGACAGATCCAGAATAGGGTGCCAAGAGTTTTCTTTCTTGGGCACCAGGAACAGCCTGGAGTAGAAACCCTGTCCCCTTTGCTCTGTTTGCACAGGTTGAATAGCCCTGATACGGAGAAGAGAAAATACTTGCTTTTGGGCCTCTGTCCACTGGTTTGGAGGAAGGTCTGAAAATCCGCTCGGGGTTGGCAGAGAGTGGAAATAGAATCTGTATCTCTGGGATACAATGTCCTGGGCAATTTTTGCATGCAGGGTGAGTTTTCCTCTTCGGGGTGCAAGTACTTCGGCATGGCTGGGAAGGATTAAGAACAAGTCATTGTGAACATTTTTCCATGGGGGGGGGGTGGCTTACCACTCCCAGTTTTTGAGGAGGTAGCACTCCATTGTTTAGATCTGTGTATACCCGGAGACTGTAGTCTTTGTGGTCTGTTGACCCTGGGTTTGGGTTGAGAAGGTCTGAGAGGGAATGGAAAAGACCAGTTTTTTGAAGGCCAATGCCTACTGAATCTATGTGGCTGTATCTTTAAGAATTCTTTAACAGTTTGCATGGATTTAGCTTTTTCCTCCATCTTTTTAAGAACAACTTCTGCTTTAGAGCCAAACAAACATTCTTGGTTTAATAGAGCATCAAGTAATTTTGCCTTGATCATGGTCTGAAGAATCAAAAGGAAAATCAATTCTTTGTCTTTTAGAGCGGGAAGGCTGTCTTCCCCTAATTAAAGTAATAAGGTCCTTCAGCCATTCTAAGCATTTGTTTCTGTAGCATGGGAGCTAGAGAATGTGCTTTGGTCATCGGTTTCCTAGGCGTAGTGCGAATTCTGGGCCAGAGAAATTCGGTAGATTTAGTCATTAAAGCAGTAGTTGGTTTAATATGAACATCGGAAGGTCTGAATACACCCTCAGAAGCCGGTGCCTGCACAACAGTTCTAGACCCATCCAAGGTAGAGACATCCGCAGGTTCCATAGTCGAAGAAGCATCTCGCGGCATACCGGACTCTGAATGGGTCTCAGTAGAGCCCTGAGAATCTGTAGAAGCGGGTAACAGGGGCTGCGAAAGTGCCTCACTGAGTACTGGTGGACTGGCGACTAGCTTAACGGAAGCATCGTCGGCAGTTTTGGACCTATGCAGTCTGTCTTTATCTTTGCGTTTTTTCGGAAGATTGGTAGTTGGATGGCTTACCGAAGCCATTTTGGAATACGGAGAATGAGAGAGAAAGAATTTAGAGATAAAAATAGCCTGACAAATAGTTCAGGCGTGGAACAAGGCACAAAACCAAAAGAGAGGGACGTCGTGTCTGGGCCTAAACAGGTGACGCAGTTTGAATGAAAATCTCTGTGAGGTATTTGTTTTCCACAGGCAAGACAATTGTTAACGTTTTCTGACATTGGTTACAGCAAGAAAAAAGGACCCCCAACGCGGTACTTAGCTTTAGAACACTTCAGGTTTGAAACTCGAAAAACGAAAATTTCAGGTAGCTGCTGACCAGCACTTGCAAACTGCTTCTGTTTCGGGCTGCCACGCGGCAAGAAAAGCTGATGTAATGGCGTCGGCTGCATGTTTTATACCCCCTGACGACGCAGAAATCCCAAGACTCTGGTATTCGGGCCGACTGAGGGCTACCTGCAGGCAGATAACCCTAGTGTGATGACTGCAACAGTGAAACACGAAGAACATCTAAATAACCACACCCTAGCATAACATATACCAAAAAAAAAAAAAAAAACAACAAGGGGGGGGGGGGGCTAGAGTGAAGGAGCGAATACTGCAGCACTAATTATTCAAATGTCTACCGTTATTGTAACTTTACTTGCACAACTATACTAAGTTCTTCATACTGCTGAGTGTTGCAGTACCCTTAGATATATGGGCAGATTACCCTAGCTTACTGCATTTGTGGGCTGGAAGGGGAGGAGTCCAGGGGCCCTTGGAGAATATTTCTTGCAAAGCCTGATCTACACCTAGACATGGAATTTAGCTTACAGTGCTTTGTAAAAATATGTACAAAAGACCAAGTTGCTGCTTATAGAATATTTCTAGAATGCAACCATTCCCAAAAAGTTGTAGATGAAGCCAAGGCCCTAGTAGAGTAAGTCTTGACCTTGCCTGGAACATTTTTATTACGGTGAGTATAGTAAAAAGCAATAGCGTAACACAGCCATTTGAAAACAGTCTGTTTTTGCACATCTCATCACTTCTTATCTTCACAAGAAAAGTACAGTTGTGTACACTACACTTATCATAAATGCATATGTTCAAGTGTATTCACTGTTGCAGTCATCACACTTGGGTTATCTGCCTGCAGGTAGCAGACAGTCGGCCTGAATACCAGAGACTTAGTATTTCTGTGTCAGATACTGTCACTCCAGGACTGACATCAGGGTTATAACAACAGGCAGCCGAAGCCATTACATCAGTTTTTCTTGCTCCAAATGTCAGGAGACCCCAAATAGGGAGCTAAGTTATGGTGGGGAAAAAGACCACCAGTAAAAAGTAAATACCAATAACAATTCTGCTGAAGGGAGTGAGTAATAGCCACAGAAAGGAGAGAGAAAAAGAGAGAAACCAGGGGGCTGGTGGGATGGAAACCAGGAATGCAACAGTGAATACACACTAACATCTACATTTATGGTAACTGTACACAAAGTACAGTTGTGTACACTTACCATACATGTAGATGTTTGAGTGTATTCACTGTTGCAGTCATTATATTTGGGTTATCTGCCTGCAGGTAGCCCTCAGCCGGCCTGAATACCAGAGTCTTGGATTCCTGTGTCGGATGCTGTCTCTTCTTCCATGACGTCAGGCCGTCAGGGGAATAAAACATGCAGCCAATGCCATTACATCATATTTTTCTTTTTTTCCAGAGGTCAGGTGCCCTCACAATGGGAAGCAATTATATGTTATGGTACACATCCATCAAAAAAAATACACCTGAAAACTTAGATGCACCAAACAAAGAAAGATAGAGCCAAGAGAAGTCAGGGGGGTGGAGGGAGGGTAACCAGGACTGCAACAGTGAATACACTCGAACATCTACATTTACAGTATGTGAACACAACTGTACTATGTTCTTCGTGTTTCACTGTTGCAGTCATTACATTTGGGTCGATTCCCAAAGCTACGGAAGGGTGGAGGAAGTTAGAGAGCATTAGGACAAGCTATTAAGCCCTGCAAGACTGCAGTGGCAAAACCAGCTCTGGATTTAGAAAAAATAGGCAAGTGGTAATGCTTGATGAAGGTATGTACAGAGCTCCAGGTAGCAGCTTCTAGGATGTCCCTGGTAGGGACTCCTCTGAGAAAGGCTGTAGAGGTAGATGCAGCCCTGGTGGAATGTGATCTTATCCCCTGTGAGGTAGGTTTTTCCATGGTGCTTATAGCAGAAATGAATGCAATGGGCTATCCATTTAGAAATGGTTTGCTTTGAAATGGCCTTCCCCTCAGCCCCTGCAGCAAAGCCAACTAGCAGCTGTTTAGATTTTCTGAGAGACTTTGTCCTGTCCAAATAAAATCGAAGTCGTCTGTGCACATCCAAAGAGTGCAGTATTCGTTCTCCTTTGTTTTGTGGATTTGGGAAAAAGGTAGGCAAATGAATGGACTGATTTAGGGCCACACTGGACATTACCTTGGGCATAAAGTAGGGATTGGTCCTGAGAGAAACCCTGTCTGCATGGAAGATAATGAAGGGCTCCACTGCCACGAGGGCCTGTAATTCAGACACTCTTCTTGCTGAAGTGATGGCTAGAAGGAAGACCGTTTTCCAAGAAAGGAATTTAAACTCTGCAGTAGCAGCTGGTTCAAATGGAGGGTGAGTAAGCTTTTCCAATACAAAGTTAAGGTCCCAGGCTGGAGTAAGGGCTCGTCTGGAGGAGTCTTAAATTTTTGGCCTCTCTGAGGAATTGCTTTAGCAGGGGGTGAGAAAATAGGGGTGGTTCAGTATTATAATGTGCTGAAATGGCAGAGGCATGAATTTTAATTGACAAGAAGGATAGGCCCTTGTGGAGCATTTCTGTTAAGTACTGAAGAATATGAGGTAAGCTGGGCACCGTTGTGCCCATCCCCTGAGTCTGGTTCCAGGAACAGTATCTTTTCCCCTTTTCAGCATATGATTTTCTAGTACTAGGCCTCCTTACTTCCAGAATGACATCTAGCACCTGCTTACTGAGGGATGCTATTTGAGAGCTCAAGGAATTATACAGGCTGCAAGATTCAGGGTTTGAAGCGAAGGGTGCAGAATCTGGCCCGCCTGCTGGGACAGCAGGGAAGTTGTATGAGGTAGGTGCCGTAGCTCCAGTAGTATCATACTGCGCGAGATGGGGGTCCAATGCTGGCATGGCCAGTCTGGTGCAATCAGTACTGTCCTTGGCTTGTCCTGTTTGATCTTTAGCAGAACCTTCGACAGGAGAGGCAGAGGGGCTTTCCCAGATGAAGGGCATGGCATCCACTTTCCGAGCCTGACTGTGGGGAGTCCTTGTGCAGAATTTGTCCAATTGGTAGCTCTAAGGGGAGGCAAACAGGTCTATCTCTGGAGTCCCTCATTTGTTCCTCAAGAGGTTGAATATTTTTGGTTCCAGTTTCCATTGATGTGGGTCCATGAGATTTCTCCTTAGGTCATCTGCAAGTGAATTTAGTTTGCCTGGCAGGAATTGAGCTTGTAGGTGCACTTGGTAGCTCAATGCTGTGTTCCACAGAGCCATGGCTATTCTGCAGAGAGGGTACAAGTGGGTTCCCTCCTGCTTATGTACCACATAACTGTGGTGTTGTCTGTCTTTACCAGTAACTGTCTTGGAAGGATGTGGTCTTTAAAGGCGGTCAGGTAATTCTGTACAGTTAACATTTCTTATTGGTTGATATGCAGGTGCATCTGACTTGGGTTCCATTTGCCCTGAATCCACTGCCATGCCAAGTGAGCCCCCCATGCATAGTCTGATGCGTCTGTTGTTAGGGTTTGGGCGGCAGGGGATAGGGTGAAAGGGAGCCCTTTGTTGTGGTAGCAAGCCTCTGCCCACCAAGGGAACTCTGTCTTTATACAAGGAATGATAGGAATCATTGATTTCAGGTCCTGAGAATGTTGGCACCATAGGCTTTTTAGATACCATTGTAGTTTCCTCATATGCAGTCTTGCATATGGAATTAGTAGAATGCAAGAGGCCATGAACCCCAGGGCCTGCAGAATTTTCCTTGCAGATAGCTGGGTCTTTGTGGCCAGTAGTTTAAAGTAGGATGTCAAATAAACTTGTTTCTCTGGAGTGAGGAAAGCCATCTGGGAAGTGTTCAAGCTTGCTCCCAGGAATACAGTCTGTTGGCAGGGTACTAGGTGAGATTTCTTTTCATTTATGGTGTACCCCAGTGAGGTTAGAAGCGTTTTTACAAATGCCAGATGTTTTAATAGCAAGTCTTGGCTTTCTGCCCGAATCAGACAATCGTCCAGGTATGGGTATATTTGGATATTTCTCTGGCTGCAAAATGCAATGGCTGGAGCTAGACACTTTGTGAATACCCTGGGTGCAGTAGATAAGCCAAAGGTAAGTGCAGAGAACTGACAGTGCATGGAGCCTGCTCTGAAGCATAGGTATTTCCTGCAAGATTCCCTTATTGGAATGTGCAGATAAGCTTCCTTCAAGTCTAAGGTTGCCAACCTGTCATCTTTGCCTAGCATAGGAAGCAGCTGTTGAAGTGTTAGCATTTTGAATTTTGGGACTACCACAAAGGTGTTTAGAATAGAGAGGTTCAGGATAGGACGCCAGGAGCCGTCTTTTCTGGGTACCAGGAAAAGTCTTGTCCCCTTTCTTCTGCTGGGACAGGTTGACTAGCCCTGATACTTAGAAGAGAGAGAGCCTGCTGGTGAGCCTCTGCCCACTGATTTGGGGGTAGGTCTGGCCAACCGTTTGGGGTTGGTAGGGAGTGGAAGTGGAATTTGTATCCTTGGAAAACTATATTTAAAACCCACTTGCCCTGGGTAATGAGTTCCCAGTTTTTTGCATGCAGGGCGAGCTTTCCTCCTAAGGGAGCAGGCAGTTGAGCAGGGCTTGGAAGGGTTAAGGTTAAGTCATTGTGACATTTTTCCATAGGGGGTGTGTCTTACTACTTCCTGCTTTGGAAGTGGAAGCCCCCCAATGCTTAGGCCTGTGCGTAGCCTGAGACTGTAACCTAGGTGGTCTGCTGTTCCTGGGTTTGGACTGAGAAGGCCTGGAAGAGACTGGAAAGGACCAATTCTTTGAAGGCAATGCCTACCAAATCTGGGAGGCTGTACTTGCAGGAAATTTTTAGCAGTTTACATAGATTTAGCTTTCTCCTCCATCTTTTTAAGGACTTCTTCTGCTTTGCTGCCAAACAGGTGGTCTTGGTTTAAGGGAGCATCCAGTAATCTGGCAAGTTTTGCTCCTTAAGCCAAGCATGCCTTCTAAGCACAGACCCTGTGACAGCAGCCCTGCAAGATGCTTCTAAAGAGTCAAAACCACATTGCAAAATATGTTTACCAACTTGTTAAGCAGAATGCATTAAATCCTGTAATTCTTTGTTTTCAGCAGTCAGGAATCAACACCATTTTCTGTTTAAGTAGTCCCACAATATGCTGCTGGTACTTTAACATATGAAACTGGCAATTTAAAGCCCTAATGGCCAAAGTAGCAGAAGTGCATACCTTCTTGCCCCATCTGTCCAATGCTTCAGAATCTCTATCAGAAGGGGTAGGATTTTTGGCAGCAGTAGCTTTAATGCCCTTTGGACCTTGGGAAATGGCCTCTGGATCCGCAGTAGGATTCTTGAAGAGAAACTTGTGAGAGTCAAGTACTCTGTAATACTGGTCAGGTTTTCTGGGAGCTGGAAGTAAAGTGTCTGGGGACAGGCTAGATTCCAAGAAAGCATCATCTACAATGTCCAGAACAGTCCTGTGTTGAGGAAGGAACAAGAATTCCCTAAGCCTCTTTTTGGAGTCAGAGTAATCCTGGCTTTCCCAGCAGAAATGCTCCCTAAGAGTGTGCAAGGTTTCACCAAAAGAAAAATCTTCTGGAGGGGAAGCAGAGGGAATGGAATCCTCTGCATCAGAATCCTCATAGGTAGATAAGGGCAAATCCTGGTAATCAGAAGAAACAGAAATATCAGAATCCTGATCAGAAAAATCAGAAGGAAAATCAGTTCTAGGTCTCTTAGAGGGGAAAGGCTGGCTTCCCCTAATTAAAGTAACAAGGTCTTCAGCCATTCTAAGCATTTGTTTTTTAGGCATATAGGCCTGACCATGTGGTTTGGAGGTCAGTTTTCTAGGCGTGGGTCGATTTTTAGGCCTGGATGAAGAAGATGACGTTGGTTTAAAATGCAAGTCTGTAGGCCTGAATACACCCTCAGAAGCCAGTGCCTGCACAGCGGCTCTGGACCCATCCAAGGTAGAGACATCCATAGGTTCCATAGTCGAAGAAGCATCTCGCGGCATACCAGTCTCCGAATGGGTCTCAGTAGAGGCCTGCGAATCTGAAGTAGCGGGTATCAGGGGTTGCGAAAGAGCCTCACTGAGTACCGGCAGACTGGCAACTAGCTTAACGGAAGTGTTGTCGGCAGTTTTGGACCTATGCGATCTGTTTCCGTCTTTATCCTTATGTTTTTTTGGAATATCTGTAGTCGGATGGCTTACCAAAGCCATTTCTGGATAGTTATACAGAGTGCCAAAATAATATGCTGCAAAAATAGACAAGACGACGAATAGTTCGGCGATTGAATAAGGCACAAAACAGACAGCGAGGGACGTCATGGTCTGGGCCTACGTAAGGAATGCAGTACGACAAAATCTTTATGAGGTATTTGCTTTCCACAGGTAAGACAATTGTTAACTTTTACTGACATTGGTTAAGAGCAAGGAAAAAGGATCCCAATGGGGTGCTTAGCTTTTTTTGAAGACTTCGGTTCTGAAACTCAAAAACGAAAATTTCAGGAGTTGGACAAGCGGCACTTACAAACTGCTTCTGCTTCGGCACTGGGTGGCAAGAAAGACTGATGTAATGGCGTTGGCTGCATGTTTTATACCCCTGACGACCTGATGCCATGAAAGAAGAGACAGCATCTGATGCAGGAATCCAAGACTCTGGTAATTCAGGCCGGCTGAGGGCTACCTGCAGGCAGATAACCCAAATGTGATGACTACAACAGTGAAACACGAAGAACATCTGTACTATGTTCTTCGTGTTTCACTGTTGCAGTCATCACACTTGAGTGGATTCCCAAAGCTGGAGAAGGGTGGAGGCAGTCAAGAAGAGTTAGTTCTGGCTAGTGTGCCTTGCAGTACTGCTGTTATAAAACTTGCCCTGGATTTGAAAAAGATAGGCAGGTGGTAATGCTTGGTGAAGATGTGTACAGAACTCCAGGTAACACCTTCCAGGATGTCCCTGGTAGGGACCCCTTGACAAATGCTGTAGAGGGAGACACCGCCCTAGTGGAATGTGTTCTGACCCCCTGAGGGGTTGGTTTCCCATGGTGCTTGTAGCAGAAATAGATGCAGTGTGCTATCCATTTGTAAACTGTTTGTTTTGAAATGGCCTTGCCCTCTCTGCCCCTGTTGCAAAGCTGACTGGCAACTGGTCAGATTTTCTGAAGGGCTTAGTCCTATATCAAGGTAGAATCTGAGCTGTCTGTGCACATCCAAGGAGTACAGGATCCTTTCCTTTTTATTTTGGGGATTAGGGAAGAAAGTTGGCAAATGGATGGATTGGTTGAGAGCCACACTGGACACCACTTTAGGCATAAAGGAAGGGTTAAGTCCTGAGGGAAACCCTATCAGCATGGAAAATAATGAAGGGTTCCACAACAATGAGTGCTTGTAGCTTGGACACTTTTCTAGCTGAAGAGATGTCCAGAAGCAGGGTTGTTTTCCGAGAGAGGAATTTTACCTCTGCTGACGCTGCAGGTTCAAAGGGGGGGAAGCGTGAGCTTTTCCAGTAAAAAGTTAAGGTCCCAAGCAGGGGTGGGTGCTCTCATTGGCAGCCTTAAATTGTTTGCCCCTCTCAGGAACTGTCTGATAAGAGGGTATGAGAAGAGAGGTGGTTCAGTGTTCAAATGAGCTGAAATGGCTGAGGCATGTATCTTAATGGAGGAGAAGGACAGGCCTTTGTGGAGCATATCTGCTAAGTAATCCAGGATTAGAGGCAGAGAGGGTATTGTTGTGTCCTCTCTTCCTTTAGACTGAATCCAGGAGCAGAACCTTTTCCACTTATCAGCATAGGATTTTCTTGTACTGGATCTTCTGACCTTGAGAATGATGTCCAGCACCTGCTTGCTTAGGGTTGTAGGGGGAGAATTCAAGGAATAAGCCAGGCTGCCAGATTTAAGGTTTGCAATTGCGGATGCAAAAATATGTCCCTCCTGCTGAGAGAGCAGGGTTGGGTTCTGGTATAGGTGCCAGGGTGGCACTGGTAACAGGCTGCACAGGAGTGGGTATCAGTGCTGGCATGGCCAGTCTGTGGCAATCAGAATTGTCCTTGCTTTGTCCTGTCTTATCTTGAGTAATACCCTTGAGAGAAGGGGCAAGAGGGGGGAAAGGCATAGACTGAGAGACTGACCCACTGAAAAGATAGGGCGTCCACTTTCCAGGCCCTGCTGTGAGGATTCCTGGTGCAGAATTTGCTGAGCTGGTGGTTGAAGCGGGAGGCAAAGAGATCCACCTCTGGGGTCCCCCATTTCTGAATCGGAAGGTTGAAGGTGCTGAGCTCCAATTGCCACTCGTGTGGGTCTAGTACATTTCTGCTTAGGTCGTTTGCCAGTGAGTTTTGTTTGCCTGGCAGGAATTTTGCTTGCAGATGGACTTGCATGTCCAAGGCATTGTTCCACAGGGCCATGGCTAACCTGCAGAGTGGGGTAAGATTGGGTCGTCGTCGTCCCCCCGCTTGTTGATGTACCACATAACTGTGGTGTTTGTTGTCTGTTTTTATTAGCAGTTGTCCTGGAAGCAGTAAGGATCTGAAAGCAGTCAGGGCATTCTGCACACCTAGCATCTCTTTCTGGTTGATGTGCAGATTTATTTATTTATTCCCAGTTTGCTTACTAGGGAAGTCCACTGTGCCCAAATGTGCCCGTTTTCAGTGGAGGCCCGGGGAGAAAAGCTCCGAAATACATAATACAGTAAAGATACAAAAGTACAAAAGATACAGTATATAGAATAGTTTATAAATATATACATTCAATGTCAAACATGAGAAACAAAGTTTATGGTGATTGATCTTAAGGGTTGTACTGTACAAATTCATTTGAGCATACATTCTTATGTTTCGAGTGTGGAAACACTTTACATGCACTCATTTAAAGTAAGATGCTATTTACAAAGATGGAATCGTCTGATGAGTAGCTATAGGAGCTGCAGAGAGCTTGGATTCACTCATTAGGAAATAGCTATGAGGTATAGCGAGCTTAGGAACCTGGGAGAAAACATCCTGGAGACATACTTAAATAGAATTAGGGAGGGTGAAAGCAGGTACATTTCCATTTAGTGGAAAGGTATGTGAAAAGCTGGGTTTTGAAGTTTTCCGTGTTTGATATTGTCCTTCGAGTGGAAAGGACAGAATTCCATTTCTTGCCTAGTGAGAAAGAGAGAAGTTAGCCAGCAGGTCATTTAGGTTTGTGGATAGTAATTAAGTTTTGGTGTTCAGATCTGAGAGTTCTGTTAGGGGTGTAAGAGGGAAGGATGTTTGTTAGAGCAGGACATTTTGTTGGGTGAAATACAAGTCTGTGTGCAGTCGTGAGTTGGAGGTAGTCTAGGTAATTTGCGAGTTCTAGCCAATTCAGAGATTGAAGGGTAAGGCAGAGATGGGTTTGAATCTTTGGATTTGGTGGCAAACTTACAGATTTTACTATAGCAGTTTTCTAGTTTGAAGGTGATAGAAGAGAACAGGTTAGTTAGAAGAGGGGCTACATATAATAAAGAAGGAAGAAGATAAGTATTGGCCAGATTATGCCTATTGGAGAGAAAGATTGTTCCTGTAAAGCATACCTCACTTTTGGTGAGTTTTCTTTATATTTTGTTGAATATGGATATCAAACCTGAAGTGTTCATCTATAGTAATGCCAAGAAGTTTAGCGAAAGGAGCAACTTCTATAGGTGAGTTGGTTTGACTAAGGACTTTGAATGCATTTTTGTCATAAGAGTAAGTCTTTGTGGAAGAGAATAGTCAAATGTTTGATTTATTTGCATTGAGAGAGAGGTGGTTTTGGCGCATCCAATTTAGCTGAAAAAGCAGTTTGGGTTTTAGTCAGCAGTTCAGGGAGGTTTGAGGCAGAGCAGACTAAAGTTGAATCATCAGCATCTTTTATGATTTTGGCATCAGGAATAGCAATGTGAAAGTTATTGATAAAGATGTTAAAAAGCATAGGTCCGAGGATGGACCCCTGTGGTACGCAAGCTGGGGTAGGTAAGAAGGTAGAGGTGGAGTTCTTCCACTTGAACTGCCTGCAATCTATTTGACAGATAACTAGAGAACCATGATAAAGTATTTGGTAAGAGACATAGGTTTGAGAGATGATAGAGAAGGTGTTTGTGGGAAACAGTATTGAATGCTTTAGAAAGATAGAGGAGATCTGTAGATACTAAGTGTCCTGAATCTCGAGCTTGACTGACAGTTTCTAAGAAAGAGAGTAGAGCAGTTGTAGTGCTATGGCTTGGGCGGAAGCCATGCTGGGTAGGTGTAAGAAGTTGGTTTTGGGTCAGGAAAGGCATAAGTTGGAGGTGGATGCATTTTTCTAGGATTTTGGAGATTGGTGAGAGCAGAGCAATGGGGCAGAAGTTTGAAATGTTGGTGTTTTTGCCTCCTTTGTGAAGAGGAAGAATATAAGCTGAGCGCCAGAGTTTAGGGACATACGATTCCTTTATAGATCTGTTAATAATGATGCTGACTGGGAGTGCTACACCATCAGCAGCACATTTTAGGAAGGAGGAGGGAATATTGTCAGGAGCATTGGATCAAGGTTTAAGTTTGGATAGAAGTCTTTTTATAAAGTTAGTAGAGACAGGTTTGAGCTCAAACATAAGGGGAAGGTTATTAGGGGACTTAGATGGAGAAGAATGAGGGACAGGTGGATTATTGTTGGGAAAAGTCTTGGTCAGGTCAGAAATAGTTTCTATGAAAAATTAGTTAAATTCGGAGCCTAATTCGAGGTCAGATTTACTTGAGTCAGGACAGAGGTTACTCTTGGGAGCCTGGATTGAGAAGTGAGTTTATGGATTTCCACAACTGCTTGGGGTTTTTATTATTATTGGACTGGAGCTTAATATAGTAAGACTTTTTGTCCTTGGTGATTATCTGTTTTGCAAGGTTACGGAGTTGTTCATATTGGAGCAGGGTATTGGGCAGTTTATTGTTTTGGTAAAGCTTCCATAATTTGTCCCTTTGATGCATAATTTGTTTTGTGTCTTTGGATAGCCAAGGAGCAGTATTAGTTTTTATCCTTTTGTTTCTTAGTGGGGCTAGGGATTTTAGTGTGTCTAGGAAGACAACGTTGTAGTCTATAGCTTTGTCAAGAGGAAGGGTATTTAGAATTTGCCAGTTCATTTGTTTGAGAATATTTGAGAAAGTTGTGGGGTTGAAGCAGCTGAGGTTGCGAGTGAGAATGTATTGGTGCTGGTGTGAGGTAGAGCTACTTGAATGATGAATGAAAGCTAGGAGATGGTCGCTAATGGTGTCGGGAAGGGTGCCAGAGTTGGTAATTTTATTTGGATGGGTGACTAGGTTCCAATCAATAGTGAATCCTGGGGGATTTGTTCTGTTGGGTCAGGTGATGGAAAGGATTAGAGCAAAATTACAGAGGTTAATGGATAGGGAGGGAGGGGGACTATCGATTTTATTCCAGTCAATATTTACATCCCGTAGAATGTAAGTTTCATAGCCAATTTCAGTTGAGGCCCATAGGAAAATATCTTTGAGGGTAGAGATGATGTTACCAGGTGAGATATATAGGGCAATGATGCAGATATTCTTGTGTTTATTCATTTTTAGTAGACCAACTGTCAGTTCAGTGTTGTTGAATTGAGGAATTGGAATTTGAAGGGGAATTAAGGTAAGAAGATGGGAATAGACTAGGGCAGTGTTGCCACCTTTTTTATTTAATCTGTCATTTCTGAGAGTATGAAATCCTGTGAGCAGGATTTCAGAGTCGGAGATATGGGGTTTCAGCCAGGTTTCAGAGATGGCTAAGATGTCGGGCTGGTTATGGCTTAGCCATGCTTGAAATTGGTGTACTTTATTGTTGAGACTCTGGGCGTTGATAGTAAAGAATTTAAGAGTGTTGTGGGGGAAGGAAGTAGATGAGGGGTAGGTGTTGTTAGTAAAGGCACTAGGACCAGGGTTGGGATGGATGTCTCCAGCTAAGACTAGGTTATTAAAGGAAATAACCTTTAGCCATTTAGGTTTGCAATGTAAGACTATAGGTAGATCCAACATTAGTTTAGGTGTCAGTATCTTAGCTGTGGTGGAGAAAATTTTAGGGTAGAATAGGTGCAGAGGGTTAGGATGAATAAGGGAAGAGGAGATAGAATGGAAATGAGAGTAAGACTGAGGGTGAAGGTGCTTTTGTGTGGTAGTTACTGTTGAAAGTAATATTGGTGGAGCATTGGAGGAATACGAGTTGGCATAGCATAGGGGAATTAGGAATACAAGTAGGAAGCAGGTGGCCCGGAGGGTGCTGTGAATTAAGGGGACCATATCTAGACAAAGGTAGTATAATAGGTATAAATTTGGAGAAGAGAAATGGCTATGAAGTAAGAGAGGGTTGAGAAAGACAGAAAGGTTTTCTTAGTATAATAAGAAAATGGAGAGGGCTTTTATTGGTAAGGAGTTAGACAGAGTGATGTGTTTAAGCGGGATGGGTGAAAGGTGGGGTAACTAAGGAAGAGCTACTACTGGGTAATTAGGCTGACTGCGTGGACAAAGGGTAGAATAAAGGTAGGCGTGCTGGGGGTGAGTGAGAACTGGGGGCATGGTAGGGGAGCGGAGTGAGCTCGCAAGGTGAATAGAGCGGGAAGAACCACGGATGCCTTTCTGGCAAACGGAGCGGGAAGATCCACGGATGCCTTTCTGGCTGGAAACAGTCAGAGACAGGTTGGTGACTTACAGGTCTGACTGTTTGAAACGTAAAGCTCACTCTAAGAGGTTTAGCTGCTTAGCGTTTCTGTCAGGTTTTAAACTAGAAATGCTGAAGGGGCTAGAAATAGTTTCCAGTTAAAGCTGTACAAGAGTGAGAGTTGTAAAGGCTAGAAGGGAAGTTGATGAGCTGAAGGTAGGGGATTATAATAGTGACACATGGGATGTGCAAGTATCCGTAAAGTAGGAGGTAGGATGAAAATACATAAATGAGTTACTAAACATACACTGGTTGTAAGAAGTCCAAGTATACAGGGTTCAGAGCCCTGCTTCAGAAGTACACGCAGGGTGACGGCCAATTACTGTGGGTCCTTCAGCTGTTGTTCCTTTACCAGGGCTTTCTAACTTCTGCAAAACAAAGTAGGCAAAAATGAGGGTATGGGTCAGAGATAAGAGAACACAGATGAGCAATGTGGCAGAGGGCAGTTATGGCAGCATACAAGAAAAGTACAGTTGTGTACACTTACCATAAATGTAGATGTTCGAGTGTTTTCACTGTTGTCATTACATTTGGGTAATCTGCTGGCAGGTTGCCCTCAGTCGGCCTGAATTCCAAAGTCTTGAGTCCTGCGTCGGTTGCCGTCTCCTCTTCCATGACGGCAGGTCATCAAGGGTATAAAACAAGCAACAGACACCATTTTCTTTAGTTTTTCTTGCCCTAGATGTCAGGTGCCCCCAAAAAGGTAGCAAAAAATATATATATAAAGACTAGATATACATGCATCAATATAAACTTTACCTTCATCTACAAGCAAATACACCACATAGGTTGTAGAAGATAGAGAAGGAACGATAAACTCCAGAATGAAAGGGGGGAAGGCGGGCGTGTAACCTGGACTGCAACAGAACAGTGAATACACTAACATCTACATTTATGGTAAGTGTACACAACTGTGCTATGTTCTTCGTGTTTCACTGTTGCAGTCATTACATTTGGGTAGAATCCCAAAGCTATGGATGGGAGGCTAGAGCTAAACAGCATTAGGTGCGGCTACAAGGCCCTGCAGAACTGCAGTGGCAAAGCCTGCCCTGGACTTAAGAGTAGAGAGGCAAATGATAATGCTTTGTAAAGGTGTGAAATGAACTCACAAGTAGCAGTCTCTAGAATGTCTTTGGTTGGTACTCCTCTGAGAAAGGCTGCTAAAGTAGCTGCAGCTCTGGTGGAATGAGACCTAATGCCCTTGGGCACAGGTTTACCATGGTGTAAGCAGCAGAAACGAATGCAGTATCTTATCCACTTTGAAATGGTCTGCTTTGAAATAGCCTTTCCTTCTGATCCTGCAGCATATGTCACTAGTAATTGCTCAGTTTTTCTTAGAGCAATAGTCCTGCTCAAGTAGAATCTTAGCTGTCTCTGTACATCCAAGGAATGCAGAATTCTCTCCTCCTTGTTCTGCAGATTTGGATAAAAGGTTGGCAGATGAATGGTTTGGTTAAGACCCACACTGGAAACCACCTTAGGCATAAATGAAGGATTTGTCCTCAAAGACACCCTGTCTGGGTAAAATATGATAAAAGGCTCCACAGCCATGAGGGTCTGTAGCTCTGAGACTCTTCTTGCTGAAGTAATTGCTAGTAGCAGAGCTGTTTTCCATGATAAGAACTTTACATCATCATTTGCAACTGGTTCAAATGGAGGCAGGGTGAGCTTTTCCAACACATAATTGAGGTCACATGCAGGTACTGGTGATCTTCTAGGAGGCCTTAAATTTTTGGCTCCTCTAAGATACTGCTTTAGTAAAGGATGAGTAAAGATTGGTGGCTCTGTATTGTAATGAGCTGAAATGGCAGAGGCATGGATTTTAATTGATGAGAAAGATGGGCCTTTGTCAAGAATCTCAGTCACGTATTGTAATATCTGAGGAAAATTTTGTTCCTTGTGTTTGATTCCAAGCACAGAATCCCTTCCATTTATCAGCATAAAATTTTCTAGTACTAGGCCTTCTGGCTTCCAAAATGACATCCATCACAGCTTTACTGAGAGGTGCTGTTTGTATAAATACATGATCAGCCATGCTGCCAGTTTCAGTGTCTGGAGTTGATTGTGCAGGATCTGATTGTTTTACTGGGACAGTAGTTGAGGTCTTTGAGGTAAGGTCCAAGCTGGGTATTGAGACAAGTTCCTTAGGATTGGATATCAGTGTTGGCGGGGCCAGTCCGGGGGCAATTAGTACCATCTTTGGTTTCTCTTGCCTGACTTTTAGTAGGACCCTGGGAATAAGAGGCCGAGGAGGAAAGGCGTAAACTGATAGGTTTTTCCAACTGAAGGATAGGGCGTCCATTTTCCATGCTTGCCTGTGAGAAGTCCTTTTGCAGAATCTTTTCAATTGATAATTTTGAGGAGAGGCAAACAGATCTATGTCCGGGCTCCCCCATTTCTTTGTTATCATGCTGAAGACTTGTGGATCTAGTTTCCACTCGTGAGGGTCCATAAGGTTTCTGCTTAAATCGTCTGCCAGATTATTTTGTTTTCTTGGCAGGAATTGAGCTTGAAGATGTATTTGGCAAGTCAAAGCTGTGTCACACAATGCCATGGCTAGTCTGCAAAGGGCGCAGTAGATAAGCCAAAGGGCAGTGCAGAGAATTGTTTAGGCATTAAGCCAGCCTTGAATCTGAGGTATCTTCTTTACGATTGCCTTATTGGGACATGCAGGTATGCCTCTTTTAGGTCTAATGTCACCAGCCAAGCATTCTTGCCCAGCATGGGCAGAAGCTGCTGCAAAGTCAGCATTTTGAATTCTGGAATGTCCAGGCATGTGTTCAAAATTGATAAATTCAGTATTGGCCGCCAGGCCTTGTCCTTTCTTGGTACCAAGAACAGTCTCGAGTAAAAACCTTGTCCTTTTTCCTGTTCTGGTATTGGCTGAATGGCCCCCATATCCATGAGGGACGTAACCCGTTTCTGTGCCTCTGCTCATTGACTTTTTGGCAGATCCGGCCAACCGTATGCCATTTGGCAGAGTATGGAAATGGAATCTGTATCCCTGTGATACTATATTTAGCACCCACTTGGTCCTGGGTTATTAACTGCCAATTTTGAGCAAAAAGTGCTAATTTTCCCCCTAAGGATGCTGCCAAAAGGTAAGTGCTTAGTGAAAGCAGAGGGAAGTCATTGAGACTGTTTTCTGTAGGTTTGTGCTGCATCTTCTCCAGATTTGGAGGTAGAAGCACCCCATTGTTTTGACCTGTAAGAATCTTGTGCCTGGTATATGGAACCCTTGGGGCGTCTGGATTTGCCCCTTTGAGCTCTGTCTGACACAGGAAAGGACCAATTTTTTGTAGGCCAGTGTCTACTGAACCTTGGTGGCTGCACTTGTAAGAAGTATTTTACAGTTTGCATATACTTAGCTTTGTCTTCCATTTTCTTTAAAACCTCTTCTGCCTTAATACCAAACAGAGCATCATGCTGTAAAGGTGCATCCACTAATTTAGATTTAACATGATCAGGCAAATTTTGCTCTTTTAGCCAGGCATGCCTCCTAATCACAGATCCAGTAACTTCGGCCCTGCAAGAGGTCTCTAAGGAATCAAAACCACATTGCAAAGTATGCTTTCCAACCTGTACAGCTGCATGCAATAATTCTTATTTTCTGCACATTCAGAAATCAACATAATTTTCTGTTTGAGCAATCCCATAACATGTTGTTGATACTTGAGCATATGAAACTGGCAGTTTAAGGCCCTAATTGCCAAGGTTGCATATGTATAAACCTTTTTTCCCCATCTATCCAGTGCCCTTGAATCTCTGTCGGAGGGTATAGGATTTTTTGCTGAGGCCTTAACTCCCTTTGGACCCAGTGAAACAGTTTCAGGATCAGCAGCAGGGTTTCTAAATAAAAATTTGTAAGAGTCAGGGACCCTGTAATATCGGCCAGGCTTACTGGGAGCTGGAGGTAAGGAGTCTGGGGTCAAGCTTGACTTTGAAAACACATCATCCACAATGTCTAAAACGGGTATGGCTAAAGGCCTGTGCTGAGGGAGAAAAAGGAAATCCCCGAGCCTCTTTTTTGATTCTGAGAAATCTTGACTCTCCCAGTGAAAATGCTCCCTCAAAGTATGCACGGTTTCTCCAAATGAATAATCCTCAGGAGGTGATGCAGATGGTATAGACTCCTCTGCATCAGAATCCTCATAGGGAGGTATAGATAAACTCCTGATCAGAAGAGGAATCAGAAGAAATAGAAACCTGATCTGAAGATTCATAATCAGTGTCTTGCCTAGGCCTCTTATCAGGAGGGGATGGGAACCCCTGATCACGGTAATAAGGTCTTCAGCCATTTTGATAATCTGTTTTTTAGGCATAGCGGCCTGTGCATGCGGCTCATGCGTCAGTTTTTTAGTTTTAGAAGTTGCTTTTGTCTTTGGTTTTGCAGCTGTCGTCGGTTTGATATAAAAATGTTAAGGCCTAAATACACCCTCAGAAGCTGGTGCCTGCTCAGCGGCTTCGGACCCATCCGAGGGAGATACATCCGTGGGTCCAATACTTTGAGTATCTCGCGGCATGCCGGACTCCACATGGGTCTCGGTAGGGGCCTGCGACGCGAAAGTAGCGGGTATCAGGGGCTGAGAAAGCGCCTCACTGAGTACCGGGCAAACCAGCGACTGGCTTAGGAGAAGCTTAGTCAGTTTTGGACCTCGACTGTTTGTCTCTGTCCTTTTCTTTCTGGTTTTTATGTACTCCGGTAGTTGGATTGCTATCAGACTACATTTCTGGGTAGTTAAATCTGTTTCCAAAATACTTTGAGGCAGAAACATAACAACGCTTAATAATGCGTTGGTTAAATATAGCACAAAACCGACAGCAAGGTATGTTGTGATCAGGGCCTAGGCAAGGAATACAGTATAAATGGAAATCCTTATGAGGTATTTGCTTCCCACAAGTAATACAATTATTAACTTTTTCTGACATCGGTATGGAGCAAGAAAAAAAGTTTCCCCTACGGGGTACTTAGCTTTAGTGAAGACTTTGATTCTGAAACTCAAACTCGAATATCTCAGGAGTCAACAGACTGGCACTTGCGAAATGCTTTTGCTTCGGGCACCACGCGGCAAGAAAGACAAAAGAAAATGGCGTAGGCTGCTTGTTTTATACCCCTGATGACCTGACATCATGGAAGAGGAGACAGCAACCAAGGCAGGACCCAAGACTTTGGAATTCAGGTCGACTAAGAGGAACCTGCCAGCAGATTACCCAAACGTAATGGACTGTAACAGTTTAACACGAAGAACATCTAATGTTACTAGAAAGGAAATGGAGGGCTTGTGGTAAAATAGGTTAGGATAAAGGTAGTAAATTAACAAGAATTGGGAAATATAGATGAGGAAGCGTGGGTGAGAGAGTGCAGTGAGGGACTGTTGCAGGTCTTATGGGAGAGAGTAGAGACAGTAAGGTAGGGAGAGAAACGGTAATATCACTGGCCAAGACAGAAATAGAGGTTGCAGATTTATGAACAATATTGCAGTAGTCAGGCTCCGGACCCATCCAAGGTAGAGACATCCGCAGGTTCCATAGTCGAAGAAGAGTCTCGCGGCATACCGGACTCTGAATGGGTCTCAGTAGAGGCCTGAAAATCCAATGAAGCCAGCATCAGGGGCTGTGAAAGCACTTCACAGAGTACCGGCGGACAGGCGACTAGCTTAACAGAAGCGTCGGCGGCAGCTTTGGACCTATAAGGTCTGTCTTTATTCTTACATTTTTTCAGAAAATCTGTAGTCTGATGGCTTACCGAAGCCATTTCAGAATATGAAGATTGAGAGCAAAAGAATTTAGCGACAAAGAGAGCCTGACAACAAATAGTTCGGACGTTAAACAAGGTACAAAACCGACAGCGAGGAACATTGTGGTCTGGGCCTAAACAGGTGATGCAGTAAGAATGAAAATCTCTGTGAGGTACTTGCTTTCCGCAGGCAAGACAATTGTTAACTTTTTCTGACTTCGGTTAGAGCAAGAAAAAAAGATCCCCAATGGGGTAGGTACTTAGCTTTAGAAGACTTTAGGATTATTCAATTCGTAAATGAAAATTCAGGTAGAGGCTGACCGGCACTTGCGAACTGCTTCGGGCTCCTCGGCAAGAAAGACTGATGTAATGGCGTCGGCTGCCTGTTTTTATATCCCTGATGACCTGACGTCAGTCCTGGTGCGACAGCATCTGACGCAGAAATACTAAGTCTCTAGTATTCGGGCCGACTGAGGGCTACCTGCAGGCAGATAACCCAAGTGTGATGACTGCAACAGTAAAACACGAAGAACATCAACTGATCCAAAGATCTGAAAGATTTAGTTCTATAAAGGTTGTACCAGAACTTCCTGTGACATCCAAAGTATGGAGTATCCTTTCTCCTCCATTTTTGGGTAAAAAAAAAATGGGAGCCGGATAGTTTGGCTTATAGTAAAGTAAACTCAGATACCACTTAGGTATAAAAGAAGGATTAGTTTTCAAAGAAACTCTGTCCCTATGGAAAATGAGGAAGGGTTGATTCACCATAATGGCTTGCAACTCAAATACTCTTTCTGCAGGGATCAGACTACTCTTTCTGCAGGGATCAGACTAATCAGTAAAACTGTTTTTCTTCTTAAGAACCTCAAGTCAGCCAGGTTAGCTGGCTCAAATGGAGTAACTATTAGCTTTTCTAACACAAAATTAACATCCCAAGGACAGGCCACTGTTTTTCTTGGTGGTCTCTTATGCAAATCACCTTTCAAAAATATTTTCACATGAGAATGCACTGAAAGTGGATGGCTTATGGTCGGACATGGTGAAATGGCTAATAAATTAACCTTGATAGAGGCATGAGAAAGGTCACAGGATAGAAACTGCTGAAATTCACAAACACCAACAACAATTATATTGTGGATTTCACAGGATAGAAACTCACGCAAATAGACACAGAAGAACAATTAGACCTGACTGGGTGCTGGCTATTTTGTAGGCATCAACTAGAAAACCTTTTCCGTTTGTTTAAAGGTTCATAGCAGGTTACTAGGCTAACCCCAGGGCCCTTATAAGCCTAGCCATATTAATCCCAAGTTACCCCAAATGTCTTTAGTTGGATGAGCATTATATGCAGAGGGAGTCTATTACTGTAATTCGCACAGCAAGTCAATGATCAACACAGACTACCCACGTCCATGAGGGACATGGGCGCCACCCCCTGGAGTGAATTTGTGGTGTCTCATCCATTTGTCAAGTTTGCACTTCGATAGGGTCAGAGTGAAGGTCTCCTTCACATGGACTGGAAGTTTATTCCATAGAAGCGTCAATTTCTCGGACATGTATGTCTCTCCAGCATGTTCTGTTTATGTCACAGGACAGGTTAAGATCCCCAACTTGCAGATGTGCCGCATTTCCATTAGGGCAGGGTTGTAGACTGCCCTGTAGGCCAGGCACAGGTCACTTCAACAGTTAATAAGATGAAGAGTACAGTGACAGGGCCTTTAGTCTATCCACACAAGTCATGGTTTGGAGGCCCTTAAAGATCTGCATCCAAAACCCCAATCTCTACTTGCTTCTTGAGCTTTCCCCCATTTCATCATCATTCCTTTCCGCTTTTAATTATAGGTTTCTACTTGTGCTATTTATAGGAGCCTTAAGTGTGTACCTCTGAAATACCCTATCAAATTGAGTAATCCCAGTCCACCTTGTTCTACTGTTAGAAATAGCTTATCCCTCTTGATGTCTTTCCCTCCCAGACAAAATCCTTCAGCTCTTTATTAATTGCTATCATTATCATCTCCTCTAGTTGATAAAAATATATGTCTGACCTGTTTATAAGACTAAAGGAACTAAAAACATGTTAACTTTTTGGATCTTTATCCATATCCATATAACAGAGCTTCCAGTTTCTCAGGTTTTTGTATTATCTTTTTTTTTAGTCTCTTTCCACATATCCTTAGCTACCACACCAGAATCATTTAAAATCCATGCTCCTGAAGACTTCACTTTATCACATCCCCATAAATACAGATACTCCTTAACAAAATAAGAGTCTGGGTACACAATTTACCGTTACTGCCTTTGTTTTAGCTTCAGTAATTTTGTACTCCAAAAAGATATGAAACTGTCTCAAAATGTTCCACCACACTGTAGTGTCCTTTTCTGGTTTTGCCAGGTATAAAATATTATTTGCAAATAGAGACAGCTTTTCTTGACTACCATACCAATTATATCCTTGAATTTCTGAGTCCCTTATTTTTTTGCCAATGGTTCTAACATAATGCAAATAACAAAGGGGAAAGAGGACACCCATGCCTGGTTCCTCTGCTAGAGCAGAAATGATCAGAGAAGACCTCACCTGCTTTAATTTTCATGTCCGATCCCTCATATATCCCCCTAATCAACCTTATAATTTTATAAGGGAATGCAAATGCTTCCACTGCCCTCCTCATAAAGCCCCAGCTTAGTCTGACAAATGGTTTCTCTGCATCAAGACCCACAAACAACAGTAGTATTTTCTTACATTCTTCTTCTCTCTGAATCATCAATCTTCTGTTAATGTTGCCAAATGTCTGCCTCCCCTCCACCAAACCACAATGATCCACATCTATCAATTCTGGCATCACTTCTGACATTCCTTTACCCATTATAGACAAACAAATTACCTTTACCCATTATAGACAGACAAATTACAATCATGGTTTAGTCTTGAAAAGGGCCTGTATGAAGTTGGATCCAATGGATCATTACCATTTTAGGTAGTACAGCTACCACCACTTTCTTCCAGGATGCTGGCACTTCTCCTCTTAAGACTGTTAAATAAAACCTTCCAGATCTTTTCCAGTTTTTTGCCCTACTAACTTCCAAACTTCCACAGGAATACCATCTATTCCTCGGGCGGGACTTTCCTGTAGATTGGTTATACATACCATTTTAACTCACCTCCTCCTATCCCGTTAGTAATTGACCCTCATCTACCCTCTAACCCTGGCATATTTAATTCTTCCATAAACACTTCATTTGTACCTTTTCTTGATTTCCATATTTCTCTGCTTTACACAAACTTTCACAGAATTTCCAAAATACTACTAATATCTCTACAGGATCTCTTGTTATAGGCTCCCTAAGCTTGGTGACAGCCCTTTCTAATTTCTGTTGCCTGAGCTGTTGTGCTAAAAGATTTTATGCTCTAGAGTTATATTAAAAAAACACTTGCTTTACAGCAATCCTTTTAGACTCATCCATATTATCAAGGTAATCCCTTATTTTCTATTTAGCATTCCGCAGTTGCTCCTCTTATTGTTCTTTGAAATTCCCCCCCATTCTGCAACACTAACATTTTGTCAATACCTCAAATAATTCTTGTTACTTCTTAACCATACCTCCCTTTCTTTTATTCCCACCCTGTTTTTAAACTCCAATTTAATTTTGTCTCACTCCCTAGCTACATTTTCAGAAGAAATTTTTATCTTCTCTAATACATAGTTGCTAAATAATTTCCACTACCCATTCCTTAAATTCCTCTCTTTTTAACATAAAGGAGGGAAAGCGCCAATGTCTCATTTTTATTTCATTACCCTGTGTTTTTACTTTAGTTATTATTGGCACATCATCTGAAATAGTTATTGGGCGCGTATCAAGACCTTCAGTTAAATGCACATATTCCTGGGAAATGTAAATTCTGTCAAGCCTAGCCAGTTTTTTTGTATCCAAGGGGATATGTAAATTCTTTACAAACTCCTAGTACTGAATTCACATCTTCCACGAAAAATATTTTCATAAATTTCTTCAAAGGCCAACCCTTCCTTGTTATACTTTCCCTTCTGGGCCCCCCAGACACATTTCCACTGCTGCAAATCAAATTCCAGTCTCCATCTGCAAGTGATATTCCTTGTTGAAAGTGATTATTTCTCCCAGGATTTTCTTAAGCTCTATTACAGCAGTGTTAAATCGAATATAAATATATGCCAATATAACCTCCTCCCTTGCCAGCAGCCCCTTAGTACTACAATGCACCATTATCATCTTTTTAACCTCTTCTATCACTACTGGAGCACCTCTTGCAAATAATATACATACTTCTCGATTCCTTTATCTCAAGCATTCTGCTGAATAACCATCCTGAAAACCTTTCTTAATCAAATTCACATGTTCGGTTCTTTCGAAGTATGGCTCCTGTAGCAAAGTATTTGCACTCTGCTTTTTTAATATAGTTCACTAATCTTTTTTTTTTTTTTTTTTTTTTTTTGCATTTATCTGTGAGACCATTATCATTTAAAGACATTACAGAAAGCATTGTTGTATTAAAGAGTTATTGTTCCCACCTTTTATGCAGAACAACTTTTTTGTTAAATGTCTAGTTCCAGCTTTTATGTTACATGCAGACACTGTTTGGCAGGTTGAACTTTTATACAGGTGTTTCTCGTCATATCCTTTTGAACCTATGTCACATCTTACAAAACGTTTTGTTTTATTGAAAGCCCACAAAAAAAACACACACACACACACCCGAATATCCACCTAAAGCCTACTAAGTTAATATTAACACAAAAACTATGCAAATCTTTATATATTTAAGTTTTACCTCCTAACAGGAACAAATGCCCTAAAACTTACAGCCACACTCATAGACTTTAATTAACCTAAAAGAAAGGTTATCCAAGCTAAGACACGTGGTGCAGCCTGTGCTTCTACCAAGTGCTGTCTGGTTTCTGTCTTATCTTTATAGAGTTCCCAGCTAGGAAAACAGAGGAATGCTTTCAGAGAACATCATCTCCTAGCCAATTTCTCTTTTTTGCTAGCCAATTTCTCTCTATCAGATGGTCTCCATGGAGACATGAGAACCAGAAGCAGAATTACTACTAAGCATACATTTATTGGATAGAACACGTCCTTATAACATCCAATATTCTTTTTCACTTACTTGATTTCTCTTAAAACTTGTTACTAGATCAAGCTAAGGGCCTTAATCCAGTCATTCCCCCATGCAAGAATGGGAAAAATGCACATTATTTTTTTCTTTTGCCATGCTCTTTCAACCAGACTTTTTTATTTTTACACTGTAGTATCTGCATTTCTTAAAACTGAACAAGGAGAGAAAAGGGAGAAAGTTAAAAAAAAAAAAAAACGGAGCACCTATTTACAATAGCATCCTCATTACACTTAAAACAACTGAAAAAAAAATTATAGCACGCAAAGAAAATTCTACACTATAAAAACAGCATTAAAGAAAAAGCTTTTGTTTTACTCAGTCAACTATCTCCCTCCTCTTCCCCTACCCTAAGTATTTTTTCGAACATTAGTGAGACAAAGTAGGGCATATACTTCAGAGTTCCCCATAAGTCCAATAAAGTCCAAAAAAGTCCAATATTTCCAGGTTTCCTTGTTGTCATATTTCACAAATACATTACTTTGTAATCCCACATTTGTCAATTTCCAAAGTGACTGTTTTTATTCCGGTTCTTCATCTACCAAATCCTGTCTCTGCTTCATTTCCAATGTACTCTGGACTCTAGTCAACTCTTGTGTGCTCCGTTCCTTCTCTCCAGCGGAGACTCTCTGTGGTCTTTTTTTACCAGAAGAGCAAGCATAATTCCCTTACATTTCACAGCTCACTTTCTGTTGGAAAAACTTTTGTATTTCCTCCTCAGCATGCACTACATCAAAACATAATTTTGTCCCTCCAGGGAAGAATATTTTGATGGGTGTAACAGCTTGAATCTCATGCCCGCTTCTCGATATTCCCTGAACAGTGCAATAAATTTTCTCTTCTGCCTGATGTAATAAATAATCATTCACCACAAACACTCTGCTGTCTCCCACTTTTAGTATTTTGTCCTTCTGCCACAGTTTTGTAAGAATCAACTCTTTCTGTTGGTAGGATTGCAGCTTTACTATTAAAGATCTAGGTTGCTTTCTTGTAGCCAGGTTTGGAGTATAGACACAATTTGCACTTTCAAATTAACAACTCCTGCTGTGGAATACCAGTCCAGTTGTTTATTTATACTTTGATAAAATTAATAGAGTCTGTTCCTTCCAGCTTCTCTGGTACAGCTGAAAAGCTCACATTTTCCCTACATGCTCTGTCCTCTAATTCTATTATTTTCTGAAACATCTCTTCTTGACCAGTCTCATATTCATCCAGCTTTTTCCTCATTTTGACCTCTGATTTTTGCAGTTTTATCACCTCATCTGAATATCTGTTTAAAGCATCTTCCATTTTTTCCAGCCTTTTGCTGTTTGATATACTCCATCAATGTTTTGTTTATTTTAACCAGGTCTGTGTGCAGTTGTCATATGCTTTCGAGATTACTTAAGTCCTGTCTGGAACTTGCACTCCTTTTTGCTAAACAGCTGCAGTACATTTTCCAGTCAGTGTTTTTTTCCTTCACCTTTTGTAGCCGATTTTCCTTCAGGGGTCTCTATTTTTCTTCCTGGTATCCCGGCAATAAACTACCAGCCAGTTACTGAAACTTAGCCAGAAACACAAGTCCACTAACCTCTTGTTTTCATACTGGGAGAGCTAGAATTAAGCTGTTACTCAGTGTGCAGCCATCTTGGAAGTACAGGCCCTGTATTTTCTTGTTTAAAAACCTCTGGGGTCTTTCTAGCGGCTGTAGGTGTCTTGTGAGGTACATGCAAAAAGGAGCATTGTACTCTATTAATGGTTTGACGAGGGTTGCGTACAGTGGAGTTATAACATCTTTAGACCTGGATGTGATGCCCTAACTTATGACATGTGCAGCATGGTAGGCTTCCTTACCACTGTGGAAACTTTCTGGTCAAAGTTCATATTGCCATCAACCTGTGTTTACAAATCTCGCACATCTGGGTGTGAACTTGGGAGGATGCTGTCAATATTGTAATTATCCAAGAATTCCACTTTGCCAAAGGTGGTGATAATGCACTTGTTTGCATTTAGTTTTAGCTCACAGGTTTCACATCAATCATTGCTTTGTGTTGGCCCCTTTTGTAATATTTTATCATCATTGGGGACTCCGTAATTGCACCTAATTTGCAATCATCACTGATCTTGGTAAGTCAAAAGCCATCTACTTTAGCCTGGACGTCCAAGAAATAAATTCCAAACAGTAAAGGGCCCAGCACAGAACCGTGTGGTATGTCACTGGTGACTGGTCTCCTGGTACAGGTGGAGTCATCAACTTTGACATTATGTGTTCTCTCAGTGAGCCAGTTGGTTAACCATTTAGTGACATAAGGGTTAATCCCCAGCTGGGAGAGTTTCTCAATGATAACTGAGTGGGGGACTGTGTCAAAAGCCTTGGCTAGGTCAGGACTGGTGGTATGCACAGTCTTACCTTCATCCAGGGCTTTGGTGACTTTCTCGAAGAAATCTGCTAGGTTTAACAAGCATGATCTACCCTTAAAAGAGCAGAACTGTGTTGGGACTAGAGATCGAAGGTCAGCTATGTCCTTGCTGATAAGGTCCATGATGATTCTTTCCATGGCCTTGCATATGAGGCTGGGGAGACTTATGGGTCTATAGTTCCCAGGGTTGGTTGATGGCCCCCTTTGTGCACAGCAATTAATATTGCTGTTCTCCACTCTGCTGGTACAAAGCCACTTCTCATGCTATGGTTAAATAGCGCACCTTGTGATTCCGCTGGGTCCTGTTTTAGGTTGCTTAGTAAGCAACCTGGGATGTTATCTGATCCCATTGAGGTCATGTTTTTTTTTTGCCTTGGAGAGCGCACATATGAAATGATCTCTAGAGACACTAGACAGAGGACTGGTGTCAGATATGCTTTGGGGTATTACTGGTATGAACTGGGGGGAGTGAAGTTTGCGCCAAATCTGTCAGCTAGCAGGTTGGCAATTTCCTCTGGTACAGTATGACTGGTACCATCCACTACCAGTTCAGCACATAGCTGGGCATTCCCTTTTAGATTTCGGAAGTAGTTAAAGAATGCTTTATGATTATCCTTGGCTAGAGATGTTATTTTAGCATCGTAGTTAGGTTCAGATGACGTTACAAGATTTCTAGACTTGTTTGTTCAAGCTGTAGAGGAAATTTTACCTCTGCTGAGTCAGTTCCCTCTTGTTCTTAGACATCAGTTTCTTCCTCTTGTTATATAACCTGTTTATACTTGAGGTCCACCAGGGGGGTTTGTTTTTTTGAGGTCCACCAGGGTGGCTTGTTTTTTTGAGGTCCACCAGGGTGGCTTGTTTTTTTCAGGACTACCAGCTTTTGATCCGGACAGGTACAGCAGAGTCTATAGAGTTGTTAGGTGTTTATACAAGGCATCTGTGTACACCTCTGCATGGAAGTCATTGTTGTCTGTGATTGTGTGGGTTTTGAAACTTTTTATACCATCTCTTAGTATGTTATAGTTTGCTTTGGAATTTTTTTTTATTTTTTTGCTCCTGTGGGGGTGTCAAGTCCAACAGTTACTTCAAGTGAGACTGATCTATGGTCCAGGGAAGGCATCACACAGCAGGGAGTGCTAATGTCTAGGACATTTGAGCCACTTGTGGGGGAGCAGACTATCTGTTCCAATGCATTTGTATTGAGAACGTCCAGGAATCTCTGGGTGAGCATTTCTGTGCTCATGTGCATCATCCAGTCAAAGGAAGGAAAGTTGAAATATCCCATGATCAAGTGTTTGGATGTATAGCAAGTGACTTCAGTAAGTCCAGGTAAATGGTGTGCTTTTCTTAGTTCATGGTGGGGGAACCTATAGCTAGCAGTGATGTGGTAGGATATTTTGCCTATAGTTAATTGGACATGGAGTAAGTTTCAAGACAGTCATACTGTCTGATCATTCTCGAGGTGTACTTGGCTTTAATGAAGATGGATACACCTCCACTTTGGATCTTTCATGTTCATTTTCAGGTCTGAACAAGTGGAAGGCATTGTTGTCTTGCACAGCCAGGGTGCTCTTCATGACCTTGAGCCATGCCTCAGTGACTGCATAGACGTCAGTATCTTCCAAGATGAAGAATACTTCCAGGGAGTGCAGTTTCCTGTTTAGACTTCTAGCATTAAGCAGCAGAACCCTGAGTTTGTCTCAAGTGGATTTTGTTACGTCGGAAAATTTAGTTGTTTTGACACTGCCTAATAAATGCACTATGAGGGAGGCAAGTGCCTTTACCAGAATCTGAAAGACTAGAGAAGACAGGTGCAGACCATCTCTGGCAAAGCAGAATGGATTTCAACCATCTTTTCCCAGGCTGACAGACAATGGGTCTCCCTGGATTGACATCCAAAGCAAAGCCAACTGCTGAAGCCCATCATTTTTTTGTTTATATTGTGGCATCATCCTGAGTGAAGGTAGAATGCTGCTTAGGGCTAGGGTCATACCTGCCTGGGACACAATCTGAAATTCAATCACGTCTCTCTTCATATAGTCCAGAGAGGTATGTCTCAAGTCATTCACCCAAACATGGACTGTGACAGTCATAAAGGTACTTCTTGTTGAGTGACTTAAGTGGCATATATGATTTGACAGATCCTGGCACCTTACAGGCAGCTGACCATGACCTTTCTCCTTGTCCAGCCTGGTGAGAGGGACATCAGTGTGTCTCACTATAGAATCGCCTACAAATAAACCATTAGGTTTTGAGGTGTTTTGCCTTAGGGGCTTATTTGCTGAGACACTGATGTGTGCGTTATGTACAGAGGTTGTTATTTGCATTGCAGTGTGTGCAAGTGGTTTATGTTTGGGAGGTCTCTGATCTTTTGGCAGGATTCTAGTGAGTACATCCGCATATGTGAGTTTATGTGTAGTGTCCTTATTCTGTGTGACAGGTGAAGTATGTGTGCTGACAACCTGTTTGTTGTCTGGTTTATTGTTACATGAGAGAATGGATTCTAATTTCATAGTGTAATTACATCTCTCACATAGAGCGTTTGTTTTAGAAGTAAGTGGTTTTCAGTATACATGATGAAATTACTGCATTGCCTCAGGATGCCCATGTCAATCAGGATGGCTGGAGAAATGATGGGAAACTGCCCATCCATTGCAGCAGGTTTTTACTTGCTCATTAAGGAAGGGACTGGGCTAGATTTGTTTTTGCATTAGGACTAACAAAGGGGCTTATTCTACTGAAGGCTAGGGATGATAAGTGTGGAAATGCTGCTCAGTGCGCAACTCGATTGCCCTTAGTGCAGCAGGAAAGCTTGGGAGGGTTACACTAACAGATGTCTAGGGAAAATTGTGTTTCAAGGCATCTGCGTCAATACTGTGGATTGAACAGCAATGAACAAACTCAAGGCTTAACTACAGGCAGAAATAAACACTTTTAAGCTAATCTACCAATAGGAAAGCACGCAATGAACCTTCCTCCAACAATCCCCAACTCAAATAAGGCTGTATCTTCTGCCATAAGGGTGCAAGGGAGCCCTACTTAATGTAAGGTTGTTTTAGTGCACAAGTCTTACAATAACAAGCTAGACTCAGCAGATCTAAATCTAGACTATGCTATCTAGACAGAGTACAGTTGAAATCAAGTGCAGAAAATGATGCAGTCACAAACACTAAAAAGCAGAAATAATGAGCCATTCGACAAAATACACTTTAAAAAGTGCAGCAGAATCACAAAATATACAAATTGTCTTGTTTTTTAGCCTTGGATGCCTTAGATATCAGGAGAAACAAACTGAACCTCTGGCAAAGATGCCAAACACAGCGCAACTCCAGTTAACGGAGCGCAAACTCTCGCAAACATGAAGCTTAAATAAAGGCTAATATATGATTTTCTAGTAGAAGGTTTTTTTGCTTCCATTAACACCTACTGCATTGTCCTCAGTAAAGAGATACCTAAAAAGACTACAGACCCCATCATCCAGGCAGTCAACTGAGGTTGATAAGTATCTGGGTGTATCAAACATCCCTGCTTTTGTGTGAGTAGAACCAGTCTGTGAAAAAGCTTGTGGTAACTGCCCTTGGTCATTTCCAAAAGAAGGGAGAACTACAGTTGCCTGGGCAGAAGGGAGTCACCAAAATGATCTTTGGAGATTCCTTCTGAATCTTCGGAAGTACCATGGATACTAGTGGAAAGAGTGGTATAGCACACAGGAACATTCCAGTCCAAAGAAAAGAAAAAGAATAGAAAAGAAAAAGTAACCTGTGTTCCAGGGCTTCTTACATGCAGTCCTGAAGCATAATCTTGCCGGTTGATTGCTTGGAGAGGAGGCAAAGAGCTCTAACTTGAGGAACTCCCCAGAGACAGATCAATTTCATCAAGGGCCCCCTGACCTAGTTTCCATTCATGAGGGTCTGCCCTTGTCCTGCTCAGCCTGCCACACAGTTTTACTTTGATGGAATGTAAGATGCCTGCAGAGCGAGACTGTGATGTGAAGCTATATCCCAAGCAAACATGGATAACCTGTTAATGGGAGTAAAACTTGTTTCTCCCTTGCTTGTTGATGTACCACATGACTGTGGGACTGTCTATAACAACTTGAAGAGGTCCCAGGAACCAAAGACAATTCAGAGAGTAGAGTGCCTTGATCAGGGCAAGCATCTCTTTTATACTTATGTTTTTGCATTGATCCTTGGTGTCCCACACACCTTGCACTTTGCTTCTAAAGCAGTTTTAAGGTTAAAAGTCCAAGGTGTATGTGGTGACGGACAGCTTTGGAACAAGAAGGGAAAAGGGAAGACCTGGATTTAAGGATGCTATTTCTACCAAGTGACTTCTCTTCTAACAAACCCCAGCACTGGGATTTGGAAATACAAAGGGGGTTGGTGCTGGGACCAAATAGACTTCAAATACCAATGTATCTTTCACATGTGTAGTCTTGCTAGAGGTATCATGAAAACTGCAGAAGCTATGAGACCCCAAATCCTGGGGTATTTTCTCACAGTGACCAAAGTCCGATTGGAAAACCCTAAAAATAAATCTAGATACAACCCTATTTTTTCTGTGGAAGAAAGGTTCTTTGAACTGTTTTGTCAAGTTGACATCCTAGAAACACTACCTTGGGAGAAGGAGTCAACAACTTCTTGAATGTTCGCTTGAAATCCCTGCTTGTGTAGGAGATCTCTCATCCAAGGCAGATATCTCTGACACTTTGAAAAAGTCTCTACAAAGACAAGCAAGTTGACTAAATATGGAAAAAGGTTTACACCCTGTACCCTGCAATGAGCTGTAACTAGCACTAGACATTCTGTGATGACTCTTGGTGCAGTGGATAGCCTAATGAGTAAGGCAGAGAACTGAGAAAGTGAGAGAGACACACAACCTTAAGAAACACCTGAAATATGGATGAATAAGGATGTGATGATAATACTAGACTTAAAAGATGCTTACCATTAAACTTGAGTGAGGAAGAAAAGGTAGCAGGTTGTAAAGTGACATTTTGAATTTGAGCAGTATTACAAACAGGTTTAGGAAAAAAAAGATCTAGAACAGTCTCCAAGCAAGTTCTTTCTTTGGCACTAAACATCCTTGAATAAAACTCCTTTTCTATATGGAAAGGGAGAAGTAGCTTAGCACTCCCTGGGACAGCAAGGGGTGAAGGACAAGCAGAAATCAGTCTAGTCTACAGGATAAGGAATTACCCCCTGGAAAGGAGGAACCACCTCCCACTGCCATCTGTAACCTCAATGAATGATCTTCAGAACCCATATCTCTGAAACTAGCTACTGTCAAAGAGAAAAGTGAAGATTCAGATTTTATGGAAGATAAAAGCAGGTGCCAGGGTGGGAGTGGGTGGGGGGACAAAGTCTCATAGTCATTCCGACTTAATGCACTATCCTGCACTGTGGAAATTTCTAGAATTCTTCTTAAACATTTGCTTACCCGCATTTTGCTGAAACTGTTTCTTTCTTCCCAAAATGGGTGAGGAGTTAGAGAATCCCTTGGAAAATTTGGAACTGGAGAGCTGAAAAATCTTAAGAAATTCCCTGTATCAGCCCACCTCGTTCTTCATATTTTTTGCTCACCTCTGAAGCAGACAAGCCCAAAAACTAAATCACTATTTTATGGAGAATTTAATATCCCATTTTATCATCTGGGAAGTTCTCAGAATACAGTCATGCAAAGCTCCACAAAACAGTACCAGTGGCCATAGCCCTGGAAGAATTATCAACAGAGTCTACACAAAGTACAGTTGTGTACACTTACCATAAATGTAGATGTTGAAGTGTATTTACTGTTGCAGTCATTACAATTGGGTTATCCTGCTGGCAGGCTACTCTGTCGGCCTGAATTCCAAAGTCTAGGTCCGGCGTTGGTTGCAGTTACCTCTTCCTTGACGTCAGTGGCCAGGGGTATAAAAGATGCAGCCGACGCCATTTTCTTCAGTTTTCCTTGCCCCAGATGTCAGGTTCCCCCCAAAGGGTAAGCTAAAATTATGCCAATAAAACATGCATGCACCAAAATATATACAATACCTTCAACTATAAGAAAATACACCACATAGGTTGTATAGGTTAGAGAAGAGCAGATAAATTGCAGCAAAGATATGAGGGGTGGTGGGTGGGTAACTTGGACTGCAATTTGTATGCGCCCAAATAGAAAACCTCTTCCATTTGCTAGCATAAATCTTCCTAGTAGAGGGCTTATGACAGGAGGATAAAATGTGAACTACCTCCGGTGAAAAATTATGAAGCCTAACTAACAATGGAAGTGGAGTAGCCAGGCTGTTAACCGGAGGGTCATCAGAGAGGGGTGGAATTGTCCCGACATGTGTGTCAGTAAATCTGGTTGTGGGTCCAGAATCCAAGCAGTGTCCACAATGTAGGGTTGGAGAAAGGGGAACCAGACTTGACAGGGCCAGTGTGGAGCAATCAGAATCCTTCTGCTTCCCAAGGATTGCGCTTTCTGAATCACTTGACAGCAAAGGAAACGGAGGGAAAGCATAAAGCAGACCGGAGGGCCAATCGTGAACTAGAGCGTCCCTGGGTGACTCGCCCTGTGGGGGGATCGGCGTGAAGTAGCTGCTGCATTAGGCACTTAAGGGGCTGGCAAAAAGGTTGCAGCAAGGGTGACCCCATCTGCTGAAGATTCGTTCTGCAACTAGACGATTCAGGGACCACTCGTAAGGCATCAGAAAAGCTCTGCTTAGCCTGTCCGCTATTACATTGGACTTCCCCGGAATGTGCGTTGCCACCAGAAACTGTTGGGAAGATACTGCCCACTACCACACTCGCATGGCCTCTCTGCATAGGAGGTAGGATCTGGTTCCCCCTTGCTTGTTTAGATACCACACTACTGACATGTTGTCCGAGTGTATTGCAATCGTCCCTACAGGCAGAAAGCTCTAATGTGCCTGCAACGCAAGTAGCACCGCTCTCATCTCTAGGACGCTGATATGCAGATGTAGCTCGTGATCTTGCCATGTGCCTTGGACTGTCCTGCCAAGATAATGCCCCCCCCACCCCATCTGGGAGGCGTCCGTGGTCACTGTGGCAACCGGAATGGGTGGGACGAAGGGTTTTCCCCTATCCATATTGTTGGTGAAAAGCCACCAACTGAGATCCTGTTTGCATCTGTCCGTGAGCAAAATGGGGTGAGAAAGTGGAAATTTTTGGAGAGACCATTGAACAAAGAGGAGCCACTGAAGAAGTCTGATGCGTAATCTCGCTAGAGGGACAAACATAATTGTTGCTGCCATGGTCCCGAGGAGTTGAAGAACCCATCTTGCCTTCACTTTCTTCAGGGGCATCAGGGTGTGTACCTGTTGCTGTAAGACTCTGATCCTTTTCTGCAGTAAAAATGCTCGCATTCGAACTGTGTCTAATTTTGCGCCTATAAAGGTGACACGCTGTGAGGGCAACAAGGCAGATTTTTCCCAATTTAGTGTTATGCCCAACTGTTGACAGAGTGATGGTAGCGTCCTTTGTTTGGATTAGTAGATGCCTGGTGGGGGTGCTAAGGAGCTAGTCATCCAGATACAGAAATACTTGGAATCCTCGACGTCTCAAGTGAGCAGTCACCACTGCCATACACTTGGTGAACACCCTGGGGGCTGTGGTGAGACCAAGGGGCAGGGCTCGAAACTGGAAATGACTGGCTTCCAGCCAGAAGCGTAGGTGACTCCTGGATGCCCTGTCCATTTTGACATGGTAGTAAGCATCCTTGAGGTCTATGGAGCACATCCACACCTCCTCTCCCAACAATGGGAGAATCGATTGTAGTGTGACCATATGGAACTTGGACTTCTGTACATAGTTGTTTAGTCGTCTGAGATCTAATATGGGTCTCCGGTCCCCCTGTTCTTTTCGGCACCAAAATGAATCTTGAGTAAGTCCCTAATCCGGCTTGGTCTGAGGGGACACACTGGATGGCTCCTTTTCCTAGCAGCTTTGAGACCTCTGAGGCTGCTTGATCTCTTTGACTGGGTGGAACGTCCGATATTTTTCTGACTGAAGGGGGGTCTGACGTAAACAGAATCACATAACCTCTGGAAATTATTCACAATACCCATCGGTCCTGGGTGATGCTTTTCCAGGCTTCCGGATATAATGAAATTCGACCCCCGACTGGCTCCGGATAAGCACAGCCGGGCACTCCCTCAGGAATGAGAGTAGGGAGAGCCGCGAAAGGAATGGCGGTCTCCCGAATTGCGGGGGCCCCCTCTGCCTCTAGGGCGGCAACTCTCTGAATAACCTCCCCCTCCTCTGCCTCTGGAGGGGGACTCACCTTGTGCGACAGGAAAAACCTCTGTGATTTAAAAACCTCTGTGATTTTTTGAACCATATCTTCCCACCCCGCTGTGCCTTGGGGCAAGGCCTAGAGGGAAGGGAAAAATGGACCCCTATGGCAGACAGGGTCTTTCCCTCTTGTTCGCACCTGTTGAGGGTGTCTCACTTTGGTTTCGAACAAAGAAGAACCATCAAAGGGGGCGTCAATGAAAGAAGACTTGAAGGCCTCCACAAAATGACAAACGCGCAACCAGGCTTGCCTTCTAAGGGCGACTCCTGAGCTTGCTGCCCTGCTCGCTCAATCGGCTGCATATGAGATGAGCCACTTGGAGGAGTTGACGATGGAAATGAGGGTAGACACCTGGATGTTAACCGTCTGGGGCACCGCCTCAGGGACATTACCCGCAAGAGTATCTCCTAACTCCTTGAGGAGATCTCTCTGGAGCAGAGTGAAATGAGACAGTTCAGCAACCGTAAGGTAAAGGTTGCTGACAAGAGGGTACGTTTCCCATACCGGTCCATGGTCCTAGACTCCTTGTTAGGAGGATGGACGGAGGAAGAAGTGTCTGCTACTTCCTTCTGAGTGGCCGCCACCACCACCACCATCACCATGGCATCCACAGGGACCCCTATGGACAGAAACTCCTTACCCGGGGGAGCAGAAAGAAACTGGTTTGGACGCCTGGGTACAGGCTCCACAGAATCAGGTTTCTCCCACACCCTCAGACAAATTAAATCTAGGAGCTCGAAGGGTGGGGACACCCAGGAGGTGGAGGGCTGAGCACCAAAGGCCTTAAGGAAGACAGATTCCTCCTCGGAGGGGGCTTTGGACAGCCAGTTACCTCTCTGTTTCAGTATCTCCAGGATGTTGGAGAAGGAAACATCATCAGAGGATGACTTGGGGGACCCCTCTGATTCCCCGAGGTCAGTATCATAAGTGAGAGACTCATCCTGGGAGTCTATGTGCTTCCTCTTGCATGTTTTCTTTCTAGGGGGATCCTCAGGCACAAACTCTGAAGGGCCCTCAGAAACTTGGGGACCACTCATGGGGGTATCCCTAGGCCTTGGTGCTCCGGTGTCTATGGATAGGAAGTGATCAGAGGCTCTCACTGGAGTGGGGGACAGAATGACCGACCCGCATGATGTAGCTTACGATCTGGCCAGCGCAGTCAGCATGGCCTCAAAGGCACCCCCCCCCCCCCCGAGACCGAGGACCGGCCAGCCTCAGAGACCAAGACAGGAGTCAGGGTCCCATGAGACGAGGCACCGAGCGGAAGACTCGGAACCGAAATATGTCCCGAGATGTCCTCCTCGGGCCCGACCGAAGAATCTCGAGTCCCGAACCCTGTGGATGGAGCCGACTGGGTCGGAGCCGACGTCGGTACCAATAGGCCCAGAGGGGCCATCGGAGCCGACCTAGGAACATCACACGGCATGGAACACTCTGGCTCTGAAGACAGAGATGCAGTCGGAGGAGGAATGATCGAAGAAGGGGGTCGGGATGGGCGCCGGAGCCAAAAACAATTTTGCCAAAACCGGCGACTGGAGGAGCCTCTGCACCACCCTATCAACATCCACATCAGAAAGGGTCCTGGAGGATTTGAAGGACAGGGAGGGAGATCGAGATCTCCTCTCAGGTGAAACTGGTCTAAGATTAGGCGATCGGCTCCGCAGAGGTTCCAATATAATTGGAGCTGACGCCGGTTCCATCGACACAGACACTTCCTGCGGCCCTGAGGACAGTGGAGCAGAGGCGGTCAAAGCAAGTTTTGTGACCTTCTCCGGTGGCTCCGAGGAAACTGAAGAAGCCGGAGATCTCTTTTTTGATTTAGAGGACTTAGATTTAGCACTGGGAGAAGAATCCATGGCCTCTTCGAAAGAGGGTTTCAAGAGTCCCTTTAAAATCAGCTTATTCTTTCTTTCTTGGAGCACTCTAGGACTAAAAGCATGGCAGAAGCTGCAGGACTCCTGCAGATGGATGGCTCCCAGGCAATAAGCACAAATTGAATGCCCATCGGTGATGGACATCTTGTAACCACACTTAGAGCGCTTCTTAAAACCCGAAGGTTTGTGCTCTTTGGAATCCTTGGACATTTTCCAACAAGCAATCACAAAAAAACAACACAGCACAAGTCACTGTCTGACAAGAGGACACAGACACGCAACACCACAAAAAGCAGGAACAAGTTGCACACAACCCTCAGAAGGAACACGCACTGAAACAAAAAAGGCCAAAAACCTCTAACTAAAACGGTTTTCTGACCACAAATAGCAAGGGGAAACAGACACTAAAACCTCTAACTTAAAACGGTTTTAGAGCGAACAACACAGGACAAGGGGACTAGGTCCTCTAACTGAAACGGGCCTAGCCCGAAGAACAGCTAACTGGATACCACAAACTACAAACACACTACCTAAACCAAAAACAACACTAAATAGACACTAGCTATGAAAATAGCTTTTTGTTTATAAGAAATTTTCTCCAAAAAGAAGAAAAAGGGTACTTAGCCACAGCCAAGAGTGAGACCACGTCCGAGCTACACGAGCGGCAAACGAGATCTGGCATGGGATACCTGCTTAGCCCAGCCAATAGAAGACTTCGAGCTAGTAAAGTTTGGCCGAGTCGGAGCCGATATTCGGCTCCGAACCCACAGGTAAGAATGTAGGCGAGATTGGACTACATAACATCTATTGTTTCCAAGCTGTGGCAATGTTGAGTCCAAACACTTTTTAGGTACCATTGAAGTTTCCTCATATGCAGTCTTGCATATGGTATTATTAGAATGCAGGATGCCATGAAGCACAAAGCCTGCAGAATTTTTCTTGCAAATAACTGGGCCTTTGTTGCCAACAGTTTGAAATAGGTAACCAGATGTCTTTGTTTGTCTGGTGTGAGATAAGCCATCTGGGCAGTTGTATTTAAGCTTGCACCCAGGAATATTATCTCTTGAGAGGGTACTAGTTTTGATTTCTGTTCGTTGACTGTGTACCCTAGGCATGGTAGTAATCTAAACACCAGATGCTGTAGTAGAATGTCCTTGTTCTCTGCTTGAATGAGGTCATCTAAGTAAGGATATATTTGTATTCCTCTTTGTCTGCAGTATACAATTACTGGAGCCAGGCACTTTGTGAAGACCCTGGGCGCAGTAGACAAGCCAAAGGGCAGTGCAGAGAATTGGTAGTGCATTGAGCCAGCTTTGAATCTGAGGTATCTTCTGCATGTTTGTCTGATTGGGACATGCAGGTATGCCTCTTTTAGACCTAAAGTCACAAGCCAAGCCTTTTTGTCCAACATGGGCAGAAGCTGTTGTAGAGTCAACGTTTTGAATTTTGGAATATCCAGGTAAGTGTTTAGAATAGATAGGTCCAGTATTGGTCTCCAGGCCTTGTCCTTTCTGAGTACCAAGAACAGTCTTGAATAGAATCCTTGTCCTTACTCTTGCTGTGGCACTTGTTGAATGGTCCTCATGTCCATGAGGAATGAAACTTGTTTTTGTGCCTCTGCCCATTGATTGCGTGGCAGGTCTGGCATACCGTTTGGCCTTGGCAGGGTGTGAAAGTGGAACCTGTAGCCTTGTGATACTATATTTAGAACCTATTTGTCCTGGGTGATCATGTGCCAATTTTGTGAAAAAAGTGCTAGCTTTCCTCCCAAAGGGGCTGCCAAAAGATAAGTGCTTGGCGCTGGAAGGGGGAAGTCATTGAGACCATTTCCTGTATGGCTGTGATTTTTCCTGTCCGTTCTTGGAGGTAGAAGCACCCCATTGTTTAGGCCTGTATGAGCCTTGGGGCTGTGATCTGCCTCTTTGTGGCCTATCGGACACTGGATAGGACCAATTCTTTGTGGGCCAGTTCCTGCTAAACCTGGGAGGCTGTACCTGCAAGAAATCCTTGACTGTTTGCATAGATTTAGCTTTGTCCTCCATTTTCTTCAACACTTCTTCTGCTTTAACACCAAACAAAGTATCATGCTGTAATGGAGCATCTAATAGTTTTGCTTTAACATGATCAGGTAGATTCTGTTCTTTTAACCAAGCATGCCTCGTAATGACAGAACCTGTAACAGCGGCCTTGAAGGAGGCCTCTAGAGAATCAAAACCACATTGCAAAGTATGCTTTCTAACTTGTTCAGCTGCATGCAACAAATCCTGCATTTCTTTGTTGTCTGCACATTCTGAATTTGTTGACATTTTCTGTTTAAGCAATGACATAAGATATTGCTGATATTTAAGCATATGAAATTGGCAATTTAAGGCACTTACAGCCAAGGTTGCATTACTATAAATCTTTTTACCCCATCTGTCTAGGGCCCTAGAATCCCTATCAGAGGGGATAGGGTTTTTTTGCAGTAGAAGCCTTGACCCCTTTGGGACCCTGAGAGATTGTTTCTGGGTCAGCAGCAGGGTTTTTATAAAGAAATATTTATGTGAATCAGGAACCCTATAGTATCTGTCTGGCTTAACAGGAGCTGGTGGTAAAAAGTCTGGAGATAGACTGGACTCTGAAAATACATCATCTACAATGTCTAAAACAGGTGGGATAGCAAGAGGCCTCTGCTGAGGCAATAAAAGGAAGTCTCTGAGCCTTTTCTTGGATTCTGAGTAATCTTGGCTCTCCCAGTGGAAATGTTCCCTCATAGTATGCAGTGTCTCCCCAAAAGAATAATCCTCAGGAGGGGAGGCTGAAGGGATATATTCTTCAGCATCAGAGTCCTCATAGGGAGGAAGAGAATATTCCTGTTCAAAGAAGGAATCAGAGGAAATGGAAACCTGGTCTGAAGATTCGTATTCTAACTCTTGCCTACGCCTCTTATCAGGAGGGGGATGGGAACCCCTGATCAAAGTAATATGGTCTTCGGCCATCTTAAGCATCTGTTTTTTAGGCATGGAGGCCTGTCCAGGAGAATGCTGTACTTGTTTCTTTGTCTTTAGAGCTGCTTTAGTCTTTGCCTTTGAAGCTGATGTAGGTTTCACATATAACTGTGCAGGTCTGAAAACACCTTCAGAAGCCGATGCCTGCTCAGCGGCTCCGGATTCATCTGAGGGAATAGTTTCCGAGTGTCCAATACCTTGAGTTTCCAGTGGCCTCGTCGGCTCCACATGGGAGTCAGAAGCGGCCTGTAGCTCTGAGGTAGAAAGCGCCTCACTGAGAACCAACCGGTTTTGGATCTCGGATGCCTGTCCTTTTCTTTTTCTTTGTGCTTTTTATAAACTCCGGTAGTCAGTTGTTCCGATGGCATTATGCAATTAAATCTTCTGCTAAAGTAATGGAATGCTAAATCGTACCAACGCTCAATAGTGCGCTGGTTAAATTTAGCACAAAACCGACAACTAGCAACGTTATGGTCAGGGCCTAGGCAAGGAATACAGTAAGAATGAAAATCCTTATGAGGTATTGGCTTCCCACAAGAAATACAATTGTTAACTTTTTCTGACATCAGTCTGGAGCAAGAAAAAATGTTTCCCCAACGGGGTACTTAGCTTTAATGAAGACTTCGGATCTGAAAATCAAATCTGAAAAACTCAGGAGTCGGCCGACCGGCACTTGTGAACTGCTTTTGCTTCTGTCACCTCGCGGCAAGAATGACTGAAGAAAAATGGCGTCAGCTGCATCTTTTATACCCCTGGCGCACTGACGTCAGGGAAGAGGCGACAGCAACCGACGCCGGACCTAGACTTTGGAATTCAGGCCGACTGAGGATAGCCTGCCAGCAGGATAACCCAACTGTAATGACTGCAACAGTGAAACACGAAGAACATTGAGTATGTGACTTGAACAATAGAAGAAATTACATTATTTAAATCATATTTTTTTCTTTTCCTCACATGAAGAGCTGCAGACAAAACATTCTTCATACTTTCACAATTAGTGAGGACAAACCTTAACACGAATCTGTCAATTGAAAATTCTGAAAAATCAAAGTTGCAGAAGCATACACTTTTTCCCCATACTTATCAATAATCCTCTCACCCTTTTCAGAAACGTTAGTTTCGGAATTAACCAAGTATATAAGAACTTAAAAGACTGAGGAACTTTATACATCCTTTCTATCGTTTAAGAGCAGCTGGCTGACTGTCAGACACATTTCAGGAAGTAAAAACACATCCCCCAAAACAGAATGGAAGCAGATTCTGGAAATTCCTTCTGAAACAGCACATAGTATTTTTGAGGGACTGAGAAAGCTCAGTGTTCTCTCACCACTCACTCTGCCTACTTGGATCTACTTGAATCCATCAAGTTACATCCGAACACCATGCTTCTGGATGATTTTAATTACCCATCCATTGACTGGGTATATTACTCATGCTCAGTTGCCCAAAGGTTCCTCAAGTTCATTAACATCAATGCCCTGGAACAGCTGGAGAATACCCCAACTAGGGGCACCAAGATCTTGGGTCTGGTGCTTACCAATATGGGGGACCACTGTAGCACCCCCACTGTGAAGTCTTCCCTTGTCAGATCTGACCACAAATCAGTCTCATTCAAAGTAACTATCAAAACAGACACCCACCACCCCAAGCAGCAATTAAACTTTAAAACTTCTTCAATGCAGATTATATCCTTCTAGTGGAAGGTATAAATAGTTTCACTGCACCTCCCCCCTCAGATGGAAATGGCAACTATGCATAGTCGTACATCATTGCTTTTTACAAACACCTGTATAACTGCATAGACATGGCTGTACCTGATAGGACCAAATCACACTCTTCAAGGAAGAGCAAACCTGCCTGGTGGACAACTGCCATTAACAGGCTTTACAATAAGAGTTAGAAACTGCTGTCCAAAAGTAAGAGAGAGTGTGCCCTAAACTGGAAAATAAGCAAATAAGACTTATTTGTGAAGTTATCCAAAGCAAAGTATGAATCCAAATTACCATCCTCAACTATGAACAAACGTATGGCATTCTTCAGTTACATCTGTAGCCTATATTTCCACCAAACTGGTAGTTAATAATACCATATACATTGAGCCTGTGGACAAAGCAAACCTGTTAGCAGACAGGTTCTGTGAAAACTTCACTCCCCTGTCCCCACTACACATACCCCATGGCATTCCTTCCACCTGTTCCCCACCATATATCTCTAGAGAGTAAGTCGAAAATGCCTTCTCAAAGGCTAAAAACACAGCATCTATGGGACCTGATAACATTCCAGGCTGCTTCCTACATGGGCTCCAACTAAGAATTACCACCACCATTGGGTACTATTTTCAATCCAAGTCTAAGCACCGGCTTCAACCCAGCTCAATGGAAAACAGCCACAATTATCCCCTTATACAAAGGTGGTGCTTCCACTGACCCCAGGGACTACAGACTAGCCTTATCTGCAAGGTCATGTAGTGATTCATCATGGACCTGATCAACAAAGATATAGGTAATCTTCAAACACCCTACTCAGTTTGAATTTGTCAAGGGGAGATCATGCCTGTTAAACCTGGTGGACATCTTCGAGACAGTTACCAGAGCACTGGACAAGGGGAAATATACCTCTCAACCTCTTAGCACAAGAAATCTAAACAAAGCTATAAATAAAGGTGGGACAAAAAAAAAAATAATAATAGGGACAATTTTTAAATACTGCTCTTACAAACGTAAAAAGTTGAGAGAAAGTACAGTTTTGTACCTACCATAAATGTAGATGTTCGAGGATCCACATTGCTGCAGTCCTAACTATTGGGTAGTCCGCTGTCCAGTCGGCCCGAATACCAGAGTATATGGCTGACGTCGGTCAGGGCGCATTAGACTGACATCAGTACGTCAGGGTACTAATGCGCATGACCGACGTCATATCCTCAGTCTTTTCTTGCCCCAGATGTCAGAAGACCCTAAAAAGACAAGGCCCAATATACCTGCACCAAAAATATGTACAATATATACAAAATATATACAAAATATCAGCATATAACCTCACCTACACAACCACCCCTAAACACAGAGGGAAGGAGGGAGGGTTGACTGCAGCAATGTGGATCCTCGAACATCTACATTTATGGTAGGTACAAAACTGTACTATGTTCTTCATTCCACATTGCTGCAGTCCTAACTATTGGGTAGAATCCCAAAGCAGAGGTAAGGAGGCTGGCAAATCATAAAGAAGCAGGAGCTGACAACATGCCTTGCAAAATAGCTGTGGCAAACCAGCCCTAGACTTAGAGTAGAGAGGAAGGTGATAATGCTTAGAGAAAGTATGCACTGAACTCCAAGTAGCTGCCTCCAAAATATCCTTAGTTGCCACCCCTTAGAAATGCTGTTGAAGTGGCAGTAGCCCTAGTGGAATGAGGCCTAATCCCAGCTGGAATCTCCTTGCCATGATGGGAATAACAAAATGCAATGCAAAACCCAATCCACCTAGAAATAGTTTGTTTTGACACAGGCTTGCCCTGAACTCAAAGCAAAAGAAACAAACAACTGCTGAGACTGCCTAAAATCCTTAGTCCTGCTTAAATAATAACGATTGCCTGTGTACATCTAAAGTGTGCAAAATCTTTTCCCTTTATTTTGGGGTCTGCATAAAAGTAGGCAAATGAATAGTTTGGTTTAAAGCCACACTAGAAACCACCTTAGGCATAAAGGAAGGATTAGTACGTAATGATACCCTATCCTTATGGAAAGTCAAAAGGGCTCAACTGCCATAAGGGCCTGCAACTCAGACACCCTTCTTGCAGAAGTAATAGCCAACAGAAAAGCAGTCTTCCATGACAAGTATTTCAATTCAGCAGTAGCCGCAGGCTCAAAAGGTTGTAGAGTAAGTTTTTCCAACACAAAATTGAGATCCCAAGCAGGAGTAGGAGCTCTACGGGGGTCTTATATTCTTTGCCCCTCTAAGAAACTGCTTGAACAAAGGATGCGAAAACAATGGTGGGTCACAATCATAGTGAGCTGAAATTGCTGCAGCATGAATCTTAATGGAAGAGAAGGACAAACCTTTGTCCAATAACTCAGTAAGATATTGAAGAGCCACATTCAAATTAGGCTCAGAAATCTCCAAATTCTTTGCTGTACTCCAAAATAAAAACCTCTTCCATTTTTCATACACTTTCCTTGTACTAGGTCTTCTAGCTTCCATAATCACATTTAAAACTTGTTGAGGAAGTTGAGACCTGCTGTGTTTCAACACAGAATATGCCAGGCTGTTCGATGAAGAGAGTGAAGCTTGACATTGAGCAGATGACCGTCCTTCTGAGATAACAGATGTGGAATCAAAGGTAAAGGCCATGGAGGCTTCCTTACCAGACTCCTTAGTAGTGGGTACCAGTGTTGCCGAGGCCAATCTGGAGCTATTAAAATCATCCTTGGCTTGTCTTGTCTGACCTTTAAGAGCACCTTTGGAAGAAGAGGCAGAGGTGGAAAGGCATACACATGAAGATTTTTCCAACTGAAAGAAAGAGCATCCACTTTCCAAGCTGTGTGATGAAACCCCTTTGTGCAAAACTTTGGCAGCTGGTGGTTTAGTGGAGAAGCGAACAGATCTATGTCTGGAGTTCCCATGACACTGTCAATTTCTGAAATACATGAAGATCCAGTTTCCACTGTGGGGATCCATGATTTGTCTGCTTAACACATCTGCTAAGGAGTTCTGTGCTCCGGCAGAAACCTTGCCTGAAGAGTTAGTTGCAAGCTGAGCGCAGTCTCCCATAAAATCATTGCTTGCCTGCATAGAGGATAAGAATGTGTTCCCCTTGTTTGTTGATGTACCACATGACAGTTGTGTTGTCTGTTAGAATCAACACCTGCCCTGGAAGAAGTAACTCCTTGAAAGCCATTAATGCAAACTGGACTGCTAACATCTCCTTCATGTTGATATGTAGATGCTGTAGTCTGGCAGGCCACTTGTCTTGTATCCACTTTCCATTTAGATGAGCTCCCCAAGCAATGTCCGAGGCATCTGTCGTTAAAATCTGACTCGCCTCTGGCCGGGTCACAGAGAGTCCCTTGTTTAGGTGACATTCCTGAGCCCACCACAGAAATTCTTTTTGAAGGCAAGGTATTATTTGAATGACAGTGTCCAAATCCTGGCACCGCTCTCTCCATACATTTTGAGATACCATTGCAGCTTCCTCATATGCAGTTTGGCATTGGGAAGCACCAGAATACAAGATGCCATGAACCCTAATGAAGGACTGTACTGGGAGTGAGCACGGACAGATGAGATAGTAGATGGAAATAAAGGGATAGACTCTTTGTTTGTCCGGGGTTAAAAGGCCATCTGGGCTGCTGTATTCAGTCTCACACCCAGAAAGCACATGTCTTGAGAGGGTACTAGACTGGACTTTATTTCGCTCACAGAATACCCTAGGCATCTTAGCACTGCTATAACATATTCCAGATGCTGTAGAAGGTCTTCCTTTTCTTGAGCCAGAATCAGGCAGTCGCCCAAGTAAGGATAGATTTGAATTCCTTTTAGCCTGAAGTAAGCTATCACTGGAGCCAGAACCTTTGTGAATACTCTGGGCAGTAGATAAGCCAAAGGCCAATGCAGAGAACTGATAATGAGAATTTCCCGCTCGAGAACGCAGATACTTCCTGCAACTTAGTCTTATAGGCACATGAAGGTAAGCTTCCTTGAGATCTAAAGTTACCATCCAGTGATCTTTGCCCAGCAGAGGTAAAAGCTGCTGTAACGCCAACATCTTGAACTTGGGAATGTCCAGATAAGTGTTGAGGATACATAAATCCAAAATTGGTCTCCACGTGTTCCCCTTCTTTGGTACTAGGAACAGGCGAGAATAAAATCCTAGGCCCCTTTCTGATACAGGGACTGGCTGAATGGCCCCTATTTGGAGTAACAGAGAAATTTGCTTGTGAGCCTCTTTCCTTTGTGGAGGAGGAACGCCTGGCATGCCTTTGAACGGGGGCAATGTATGGAAATAAAACCTGTAACCGTGGTGAATGATATCCAACACCCATCTGTCTTGAGTAATTAAATCCCAATTTTCTTTGAAAAGAGACAGTCTTCCTCCCAAAGGAGCTGCCAGACGAGAATCTACTGGCAGCTGGAAAGGCAGGTCATTGGGTCTGTTTACGAAAGGACTGACCCCTGCCCTCACCAGAAGTCTGAGCAGGTGAACTCCTGTTCTAGGCCTAAAAGAACCTTGAGCTCTGCCCCTACCACGTCTAGACCTACCCCTAGACTGGGTATCATAAGCAGGATATGTCCATCCCTTAGCAGGCCAATTTCTACTAAACTTCGGTGGCTGCACCGGCAAAAATCTTTAACAGTTTGCATAGACTTAGCTTTGTCCTCCATTTTCTTTAAAACTGCTTCCACAGGCGAACCAAACAACACATCAGACTGTAAAGGAGCATCCAAAATCCTTGTCTTAACATGCTCAGCTAAATTCTGATCCCTCAACCAGGCATGCCTGCGAAGAACAGAACTAGTGGCAGCCACCCTCGAGGAGGCCTGTACAGCATCAAAACCACATTGCAAAGAATGCTTACCCACTTGTACAGACACATGAACTAAATCCAGCAACTCTTTACACTCAATACCTTCCGCCAAAGCATCCACCTTAGATTTCAGTTGTGAAAGGAGATAATTTTGATATTTTAGCATGTGAAACTGACAATTCAACGCCTCATGGCTAAAGTGGAAGAAGTATACACTTTCTTTCCCCATCTATCCAAAGCCCTTGCCTCTTTATCAGTGGGAACAGGGTTTTTAACCACAGAGGCCTTAACACCTTTAGGTCCCTGAGAAACAGTTTCGGGTCTGCCCTAGGACTCTTAAAAGATACTTATGAGCTTCAGGCACCCTATAGTACCTATCAGGTTTAACAGGAGCAGGAGGCAAAGAATCAGGGTTCAGGGAAGCCTCTGCAAAACATCTTCCACCACATTCAACACAGGAGGTATAGCTAAGGGCCTATGCTGGGGTAAAACAAGAATTCCCTAAGCCTTTTCCTGAATCAGAGTAATCCTGGCCTTCCCATTTAAAGTGCTCCCTCATGGAATGCAGAGTCTCTGAAAATGAGAAATCCTCAGGAGGAGAAGCTGTAGGAGTGGAATCATCCACATCAGAATCAGAATAAGGAGGAAACTCCTGCAAATCTTCCGCAGAAGACTCAGAAGCCTCTGAACACTGTTCAAAACTATCAAACTCAGGTTCCACCCTAGGCCTCTTATCAGGAGGGGGCATAGAACCTCTAATCATAGTAATCAAATCTTCTGCCATTTTAAGCATATGTTTCTTAGGCACAGAACCTGAAGTGCTAGGAGAGAGCGCCACTGAAGCTAAACTTGGCCTACCTCTCAAAGAAGTTTTGGAAACAGAAGGAGAGGCTCTAACTACCTTGGGAAGAGAGGGAAGAACAGATACCTGAGAAGCCCCTCAGCCTGGCCTACCTCCTGAGAAGGCACATCCTGTAACAGTAAAGTCTCTGCCTGAGACTCCAAAGAAACTCCTGGCAAAACCTCTGGCTCCACTGAGCCTTCTAAAGAACCGACGTCCGGGACTGCCGGTTCATCAACCCTAGGCTTCGCTGTTTGTCCTTGCGCTTCTTGAGCATCCGACGGCATTTTATAATTGCAACGCTTCCCAAACACTAACCTGGCACAGTCTAACCTTCTCTTAATAGTGCGTTTGTTAAACCTAGCACAAGAGCGCATCCAGCAACGCCGTGCTCAGGCCCTAAACGAGGTATACACAAGGTATGGTAATCCCTATGAGGTATCTGTTTCCCACAAGAAATACAGTTATTCACTTTTTCTGACATCCGGTTAAATACTGAGGCAAGAAAACCAAAATGTTCCCCAACGGGTACTTAGCCAACTCTGATTCGGTCTGAAACTCCGACTTCAGAAAATTTCAGAACGCCAACCTGCACTCGCAAAACTGCTTCTGCATCGGACCATGCGGCAAAAAAGACTGAGGATATGACGTAGGTCAGGCGCATTAGTACCCCGACGTACTGGCGTCAGTCTAATGCACCCTGACCGACGTCAGCCATATACTCTGGTATTCGGGCCGACTGGACAGCGGACTACCCAATAGTTAGGACTGCAGCAATGTGGAATGAAGAACATCAACAGGTTTGGAATTAGCATGGATTTTCTGAAAGATATGAAGTCTAAATCTCAAATGTCTGTCATTATTTTCTAATTTCAGTCCTCAATGACTTGCCAACGACTTGCCAAAAAACACAATTTTATGAGAAACAGACCAAACTATGAGGTAAATATCTGTACATTCTTCAACAATCTGTCCAGTTGACAGGTATGCGGGGAAAACTGTGTATGCAGCCTACCTGGACATGGCAAAGGCATTTGATGCTATTCCCCACTCAGGCATTATTGACAAACTCACCTAGCTAGGTATCAACCCTTATATAGGTGGGTTATTAACTGTCTCACTGATAGAACCTATACAGACAGAACAGGGGAATCCAACTCCAACAGCAGACCCGTAACCAGTGGGGTTCCACAGGGATCAGTCCTGGGACACTACTGTTCGGAATCTATTTCTCCAAATTACAAGCAAAAACTAAAGGTCACTGCCTGACAAAGTTTGCTGACTACTGCAAACTGGGAGTGGTCAAAGAATCTCTGAATGATGTCAACATCCTACAAGAGGGTCTTGAGCAAACAAATGAGTGGCGCCAAAGTCACAGCCTTAAACTCAAAGCAAAAAAAATGTATTATCATCCTTGTCAGTAAAAGAGATGCTCCAGTGACTACCATATCAATAGAAACACCCTAAGCATGCACTCAATGGTGAGGGACCTGGGCACACAGATTGACAGCAACCTTACATTTGATCACCATGTCTCCACAGTGGTAAGAAGGGCATTCTATATTGCTCATCTCATAAGTATGGGCACTGCCACGAGAAAAAAGTTATAACCTCCTGTACTGTTCCTTCATCAGGCCAATAATCGAGCACAATACCCCTTTTGGTATATATCTTTCCAGGCACCTGCAGGAATTGGAGAGACCACAAAAGTTCCTCACAAGCAGAATTCAAGGTCTTCGGCATCTGTCCCATTGGCTGAAATCACGGTCACTTTACTCTGTTTCACACAGACTACTCAGAGGCAATTTCTGCCTTGCATAACAATACAATCTCTGACTCTTCTTTACTGGAAATGTTGTACATCCGTAAAGTCCAATGGCTCATGGATTACTCTCTCTAAAGATCTTAACCTGATACGTGACATTTACAGAACATGCCAGAGGGACAGATTGGTCTCCCAGAGGTTATCACACCTGTGGAACAGACGCCCAAATTCTTGTCAAGGGCAGCACCTCTTTGCCCTCTTCAAGAGCAATCTGGATGACTGGATGAGTAACAGTAAATTCAGCCCTGGGGTTCCACCTGTGTCTCTTAGACAAGGGCAATAAGGTCCTGACCATGGAAACAAGGGCTTAACTTGGCTAGGCCATTAGCCTAGTAACTTCTTATGATCCTATGATTCTAGAAATAGGCTCAGAGAAAGAGAACCCCCAACAGGGAATACCAGAAACTGAGCTCTCTTCATAGTTTGAATCAGAAATCTGAAGAGAAAAGCTTGTATCTGTCCTTGTCCAATCATCCACCTATCCAGGTTCAGAATCTTGAATCTCCTCAGGAAAGAAAGTATCCCTCTTTCTTTTACCAGAAACTACCTTACAAGAATAGCCTGAATCAAACCCTGATCCAGACCTAGTAAACTACTCCTGTCTAAGGAAATTTGGAGAGTAGATACATGCTTCTTTTTACAAGAAAAACGGGGCCAACAGTGTTATTAGTGGCAAAAGCAACCTCACTAGGGATAAGCATAACATTCTGACAAAACAGTGAAGCCTTCTTGCTCCCTCTCCCAGTACTGATAAGAGTGTCTCTCCCTTGCCCACTGAGAGGACCACAGGAGCTGCAGAGGACATGGCTAACCCTCGGTCCACAATGGCTGTAGGTGCTACACCAGAAAGATTTTGGGATAAAAGATGAATGGTCTGAGGTACAATAAACAGCCATAGCACAGTCACTCACCTGCAGCTGAGGCAAACTGACAGCCTGCTGTGGTGGCAAAGGCTGTTTGCTTAACTTTTTCTTTTTGTGGTTGGAAGGACAGACCATGAGACTGACAGTCTGTTCCATGGTCAGGCTGAAAAACATGGCTTTTCCCTGGGGAAAACAAGCAGCAAATGCCAGTAAAAATTTAAAAAAAAAAAGTCTTTAAAAGTAATTTTTCCCCCAAGGCAAACACAGTAAAAAGCACTTTAAAACACTATGCCAGCCCCACAAATTAAAACAAATTCTCCACAGAAAAATGGTTTTCAGTTACCTTAAACAACTTTTAAACGGACAGGAAAAATAACACTTCTGTTTTAAATGTACAATACTGTCTCACAATAGCGCTTTAAAACCCAAACTCTTAGCCTTAGAATAATTTTCCTGAAGAGGAAAGTATAATTAATAAGCAAAATTATTAAATGCAAGTTTTTTCCCCTCAAAGGGGAAACCTTTCTACCCGGTAAAGAAGAGCATCAAGTGTCTGACCACTGATCTTCAAAAGCCTTAGAAAAGCATACTTTCCAGTGACAGTAAAGCTCTGAAGGGCTTTGCACCCAAATTTGTGTTAGCTCAGCTTGAGCTGCTTGACAGTCTGGGTGCATAAAAGGTGACCTGAAGCTTTGGATGCTAGATGGCTGTTATATCCTTGGCACAATATAATCCATGTAGCTAAGTCTACTGCAGCAGTGGTCAATATGATGAGCATCATCTATCACAATCATGATTCCATTCAGCAGCCAATCACTGGACTGAGTCACAACTGTGTGACATAGCTTCTTTGTCATATCCATGCTCTCTACCTCCGAAGTCCATTTCCCCCAGCCAACCTCTCCCTCTTAAAATCTTTTCCATAATCTTCCCAAAATTAAGTATAACCGCCTATGGCACGAGGAAACCTGACAGTGGAAAGAGGATGAAAGGGCATGCCTACGCTACAGGAGGGATATTAGTTCCCATCTGGCTTATACCACTAACGGGCAGGGAATCAGCTGATAAGTAGAGGCCCATCAAGATGCAGAGTGAAGGCGCTAGGAATGTTATGAGGATAAATGCACAAGCAAATTATGGTAGCTCTTGCTAGCGCATGGGGAGGAGCACATATGTGCAAACATGAGGGCATAGGTGTCAATACTCTCATCACTGCAGGGGACACCACCACAAGTGGGGTTAGGACAAAACAAAACAAAAAAAAAATGCTCTCATTGCTGAGATGCTGGCCGGTGACTTCATCCTCATACAGGGTTGTGTCTGTGTGACAGGAAGCTTGAACGTCAGCAGACACAGAACAAAAGCAATACAGAAAAGCTAAAATTAACAGGTCTGTAACTCCACAGACTGCTTTGGTGCCCTCAGTGACATTACTATTACCTCTTTTCCACTTGTCTAATAACTTCTCCCTAACTCTGTAAGCTGCTAAACACAGATGCCAAAGCACTTGCCAGAACACCAGACAAATGTTTAAAAACTAAGGAGACAGCTGCCTCCTGTTCCTAATTCTTCCATAATCCTTTCAGTTCTTCTTCTACTCTCCTTTTAAAAAAGCTACACCAGTCCAAACATCACCTTTTAATACAAGTTTACTTCCCATGCAGATACGCTCCACTCAAATCCACCTTCTTATGCTCATACCAATAAGATTACACCCCATTAGAACAGGGCACTGTAAGATGGAAAAACATTTACATACCCAGTAAAATCAGACATATTTAATATTTACAACTCGGGTATTGTAACATACTAAATAAATGTACAACAATGAATGAAGGTCATGTATTAGCTTTAAAAAAAAATAATATTTATAATTTATCTTGAACTGGTAACACACTAAACTGCACAACAATGATGGATCTGGATCAGTTTGATGGGCTATCACAAGGACAACTTCTTCAGAGGTATTCCAATTCATATTCACCCATATACTTCCTCTCCACATGTAAGCCATGGGTATTTAAACAGCTGGGTTTGAATCAAACTACTTCTGTAACAGTCAAGATCTAATCAACTCCAATACAGAGCTGCAAAAGTAATCTGTGAATGGTTAAAAAAAAAAAAAAAAAAAAAAAAAAAATGCAGTAGCAGGAAGTCCACCTACGTGTTTAAAATTACTGTTTTAACACCCCCAAAATACTTTATAAGTTTTCATTTTAGCAGATAAAGGATATTTGTCGTCCATGTTTGTCTACAGATAATGGACGTCTATGAGGTGATCCAAGTCTGCTTCGATCTCGATATACTCTGTCCACAAGTCCATGATGTCGTGTTGTTCTACTTGTGTCCAATCCAGATGGCTGAAACGGCGTCTAAAAGGATATAAAGTAAGGGTTACACAACAGTCTTAGAACTCACTTTTCTTGTCACGTGTTAGTAAAGTATAACAAATTCCAAGGTTTTTACTTTATTATTTATTTATTTTTATTTAACATTTGTTAACTGGGAAAGTTAAAGTTAAGCCAATGTACACACATTGGACCCTCAAAACATGCACATGATGAAGGGTGAAAGTCTTCAATAAATAAGGCTCTTGAACAACTATAAGATGTCATTTCTGTATCTTCATCTAAAGTGTCTAACTTTACAATTGCAGAACAGTGAACATTTACTACGGCTCATGTCCAAAGTGGGGACTGAAACTGTACTCAGGAGCACCAAGACTAATTCTGCAAAAATTAACACATACACCAAGTCTGAAACTGCAATACTTCTGAGTAATTCCCACATCCCAAGATACAGTTATTTCAGCACTGACTGCATATGTAGCAAGGAAACCAGGTCTCCTTGTAGAGATTCTTTACTTTTCATAGCTGTAGGATTTGTGATTATAGGTCTCACAGAAAGAGCTTGTTCAATAGTTTAGCTTAATTTATATCTCCCATGATGCCATCCAAGAAGCCCTTATAGCAGGATTGCAATCCTCCCTTTTAGGTTCTCAAACACACATGCACATATACCCACCCACCACAGCTTCTAGCCCACCAATTAACACTGATGAATAGCCACTGGTAAATGACTCCGCAACCTAATGTGCACAACACAAATTACAGTCTCTGGCACACTGCGCACAGCCATATTAGGGGCCATCTGAGTGAATACTTGACGGGTTGGAAGGGCACGCTGAACATTACAGTGGGAAAAAATTCCAAAGACAGCGGAGACTAGAAAAATTAGCAGTGGGAGTTAGGGGCAGCAGCTACCAACAAAAGACAGAGAAAAATTATGTCCAAAAAGTAGACTGCATTTCATTTGCCTTAGGGCTTCACAGTGCTGAAATCCAAACAATATAGGATTTGTTGGTACAGAACTCTTTATTGCAAAGGATGTAGTTTTATTCTGGACTTCAAAACATGTTCACACTTTTTGACCATCAAGGACTCTCAAGAGAAGGGAAATATGAATGTATAACATTAAGAGCCCAGGACATAAACAAGGAAGATGAGCTCAAAAAAAAAAAAAATAAATCTTCAGAGGATGTAAAGACAGTGAACGGCACAAAATCCCTGCTTAATGAAAAAAAGTCGCTGCCTTTTTACATAAGTTAATAAAAGTACAGAAGTCACAGTGCCAACCAGAGAAGTCTTCAAAAGCTGTCTTATACAATGCTTTACGCATGTATCTACTTCTTCCTCAGTGTGTACTTAAGCATAGCCATTAGCCACAATTTAAATAGCTCTGGCAACCTAGACTGCACTACCACAACAATCCTTTAAAATAAAAGCCAGAAAAACAAAATTGAACTGTGAAAATAACTCATGACTCTAAACATAGAAAATATGAAGAAAAATGTGATAAGCCCACTTTCATAACACAAATGCCATGGTCATCATAGGAAAGACTGCAAATTACCAAACAGGATGACGGAAAGTATCTTACTTTGCTCCTTTAGGTACATATAAAATGTCTGTCAACTTGGATCTTTTTTTTTATGAGCATAACTAAATCACACTTAAAACAGTAAAGCAGGTAAACGTGCATTAATAGAAAAGAAAACAAACCACAGTGACATTTTTCACACTGTATACACATATATCCTTTTTAACAAATCATTCACTGCAACATTATATACACTGCTCAATTTCCACATTCCTTTAAACATCAATCTTCCTCTTGAGCATTTTGAATGTACTGTTCCCACAGATTCAGTTTCTATGTAATTTGCCCTTTCCTTTTACTAAAGATCCCACCTCTAATTCTTTTATTTCCTTTATAATATTCAGTAATTCAAAATCTAAACAATTGTAATGAACTTCCCACTTACCTCTCTCTTTCCCATCACACCTACAGCACTTGCTATCTACCTAAAGAAATGTACGCTGAAGTCTTGCTTGGGGTGAAAAATATCTATATGCAAATATTTCCATGCAAAAATACTAAACTTTCTTGACTTTGTTACATACTTAGGAGCCATACATATGTCTTCCCATTGTTCCTTGGTAAAGTGCATTTCCAGTCTTTCTTCCCAATCTTTTCTAACCTGTTAAATAGGTTTACAGGTTTATAGGTATATTCTATGCTAACGACTGCTGCAGCCTTTATAAGCTTAGCCAAGCATCTCAACTGTATCCTGCAAGGTTATGTGGCTTAAGAGATTATTTTAAGGAGCATATGTAAGCTACAGCAAGATTTCCAGGCTGCCTCTGTCAATTAGAGAAATAGGTGCCAGACATGAGTTACATTTCTGATTTCCCACCAACTAGCCCAGGTTTCTCTTAAATAGTGTTGGGGAAGAATTCTGCTTCACATAGATGGGATGCCTGTTCCAGAGAAGGGAATTCTCAGATTCATGTACCTAACTCTCCAACATGTCCTACTTATGCTGCAAGCAAAGTTTGAGTAATTCTGATGCTATTCATTTTGCAATATGCAAAAGGTCCATCAGAGTGGGATCCAAGAATGCTGGGAATAGATAATTTCTCAACACTTCGTAGGAAACAAAGTACAGAGATAAGGGTTTCAGACAAGCTGCACAGGACATTATTTTTACATTCGGTATTTTTTTTGTGAGGAACCACTGTGGAAGTTCCAGTTATTGCATGTGCCTGGTTACGTATATACCAAAGGGGCGTGATGGGCCTGAGGAGGGCTGAATACAGTGGAACAATGCCTTGGATCCAGGCGCACCCTTGCTTAAGAGCAACACAGAATGATTTGCTTACTATCTTGGACACATGTTGGTCGAAATCCAGTTTACTATCCACATGCATATGCAAATTCCTGACAATTGGTTCTACTATTACAGGTGTGCCATCAACGAGGTAATTTCCTAGGGTGGTAGACTTCACAAAGGGTACCATTAGACATTTCTTGGCATTGAGTTTAAAGCCTTGGCTCTGGCATCAGTCATTTATCAGTGTTAGTTCTTACTGTACGATGTTAGTGTCTTGGGGGGGATTCTACGACTGTTCCTGGTTTGCAATAATCTCACAACTTGTTCATCCAAAAGGCCCCTGACACCAGCCTCGACTTCTAAGTACGTGCAAAAAAAGGAATGGACCCAGCACAGACCCAAAGGGACTCACTAGAGACAGGGCTCTTTTTTACCCTTGAAAAAAGCTCTTATTTAATTTGTTTATTTACTTGTCCATTATTTGTTGACTGGGTTAGTCCCACTAGGCCAGTGGCCTTTTTTCAGGGGGGATTTGAGATGGTATTTACACTACTAGGTAAAATTTGGCCAGGGTAATGGGGAACTTCCAAATCTTTTCATTAGATGGCATGGGTACCTGGGCCTTCTATACCAAAAGCTACTGTGCTAGAAGAGGAAACTGCTTGAGTAGAGAGAACTCTGACTGAACTTGGAGAGATTTTCCATGAAGAGAGTAACAAAAAAGTTGTAGGAAGAGAAATCCACCTGGAGATGGTCTGTTTTAAAATTGTAAAGACCACCTTTATACTATCATAGAAAACAGAAAATCCACTACAAAATCTGAAAATTGTATGTCCAAATATAATCTCAGCTATCAGTCAACATGCAGAAAATAAAGAATTATTTTTCACCCATTTTCAGGATTAGGAAAACATGTAAGAAAATGAATAAACTGATTTGGGGACATTTCAGTGACCACCTAAGGCACAAAAAAATGAATTAATCTGAAAGGTTACCCTGCTAGTATGAAACAAATACGGACAGCATGTAAGAGCCTGTAAAACTGGCAATTTTGCAGATGTTAGTGCCACTAACAGGACTGTTTTCTAGGTACTAAACTTTACAAAAGCAGAAGAGGCTGGTTCCAAAGATGGAAGTGTATTTTTTTTCGGGAAAAAGTTCAGGTCTTTAGGAGGATGGATAGATTTTGGGGAGTAGGGGGGGGGTGCCCTGACAGTAAGTACACCTTGTAAAGATTGCCTGATTTCATAATATGAAGAAAGCAGATCCATAGGTAAAGCACATTGAAATGGCTGGCAAATGTCCCTTGACAGAGGTATATGCTAGCAATGAGTGGATCATCTCACACAAACATTCACTGATAATAGGAGTACCCAAAAGATAAAAGTCTTGTCCTCTGTTGAAATGCAGACTTTATTTTCCAAACTGCAAAATTAAGATTTTCTTCTAGTGAGTTTCCTTGCCTCCTTTATTACCTGCAGCATGCCTTCAAGGTAAAGATTCCTGCAAGTAATAAAACCTGTCATACAAACAGTCAAATTCCAAGTTTTTAGATTTAGATGAATGAGAGATATCTTTCGTTGTACGAGTTAAGTGCATCCTGTAGGATAAGTTGGTGATTGCCCCCAACTAGAGGGGAAAGAAAATGGTAGAATCAATATTGTCTGGCTAAAAGGGGGTCACCAGTAGCATTTTGGACAGTCTTTCTGAATCTTGAGAAGGAGCTTTTGGAAGGAACAGAAAGTGAAGGAAAGCATAAAGGATCTTCCTTTTCCAACATACTGATATGACATCTGTTCTCATTACTTCCCTAGTATGGAACTCTGAAGCAAAACAGACTGAGACATCTGTTCAGAGTTGAGGCAGAGAGATCTAACTTGGGAGTTACTGACTAATGGGCACTTGAACGGACTCCTCTTTGCTCATGCTTCAACCATGAAGGTTTACTTTGGATTGACTTGCATATTCTGGCCCGGAAATTCCTCTCCGATGGAATGTAGGCTGCTTGGGGGAAAAGACTGTTGTGAATAACAAATCAAAGAAGCTATCATGGCAAGCAAAATACTGCAGGATAACTATAAGAATCAATCAGGATAAGGTTAGAAAAGATCGGGAAGAGACTGCTTAGTAATTCACAAAGAAACAAGAGAGAGAATGCATGCATGTCTCCCACATATGCAAAAAGGTCTAGAAGATTTAGAATTTTTGCTTGGAACTACTTACATAGACATTTTTACACCTCAAGTAGACTCCGAAGAATTTTCCCTCAAGCAGGCAGCAAAATGTGGAGGTGTGATTGGGAAGAAATAGGAAATGGGAACACTTTCAGGAAGTGTAATTAGTTGGCAGACTAAAGATACTCTGCAGACTGCTCTGTCAGAGATACTCTGTGAGCAAACTGGTGTAACCAAGGAAATATTTTTTTGAGCTAGGATACAGAATCAGAATTGCCTAAACATAGTAAAGCCTTGCTGGGTCCAATTATGGTAGCTGCCAAAATAGCAATTACTAGAAAATGGAAATCAGTCTAAACTAACTTTACTAGAAGTGGTGAATATAGTAACAGATATAAAATTGGGATCTTTAGAAAAGGGTAGGAGCAAATTACATAGGAAACATGGGAATTCTGTGAACACTATATGCAGAGGAGGAAAGAGGATTAAAAGAAGATGGGATCTGAATGAAATATATAATGTCTGACAATGACTGTATAGATTATAAGTGATGTATAATGTTTGCAGCTACAATTATGACAATATGGTTTGCAATGCAAAATGTTTGCAACTAAATTATGTCGATAGTTTGTTTTCATTTATGTAACTGTATGACTGCCTGTATCATATGTGATAATTTAATAAAGATGTTTCTTATTTTAAAAATATAAAAAAAAAAAATAAAAATAAAAAATAAAAACCATCATGGCCAGACTGCACAGATAGTAAGACTTTCTTCCGCCTTGTCTAATATGCCACAAATGTGGCATTATCCAGTAGGACTAGTAATGTTCCTGGGGACAAGAAGTGCTGGAGAGTCTGTAAAGTAAAGATCGGGAATTTAATATCATTTATGAGTTTGGTTTGTGCCTACCTTGTTTTGACCAGACCACTTGAATATTCCTATCCACTAAAAATGCTTTCCAAGCCAGACCCATAGCATCTCTTGCGAGCTTCTGGAGGACAAAAGCAACCAGGAAGGAGAACCTGGATTAAGTGTTATTTAAGTTTATCCAGCATTAGATTTTATTTCTTCGCAGAAGACCACAGATGAATTGGGAAGGACAGAGGATGGTAATGTTGTACCCAGATCGATCTGATGTACCACTGAATTTTCCTTATATGGAGTCTGTCAAAGGGAATAACCTGTACTACTGATGCCATGTAACCAAAGACTCTCAATCTCTATGGCAGAGGTAATTTCCATATTTGAAATGACTACAAAGTAAGAAGTCAAAAAAGTGGAATTTTTCCACAGGAAGGGAGGGCCACCATGCAGGTTGACAAGAATGAACGGTAGATTTCTTCAAATTTAACGTGAAACCCAGGTGCAGATGAGGACTGACTACGAATTGTAAACCCTGTAATGTTTTTGAACTGAATTAGTAGGGATCATAAAATTGTCTAAATAAGGGTAGATGTGGATACCTTAGAGCCTGCTGAATGCTACGTATTTTGCAAAAATTCTTGGAGCTGTAGAAAGACTGAAGGTTTAAGCAGAAAACTGAAAATATTCACAAGCACATAATCATTAAAACTTTCTGTGATTATGAAGGATAGGAATGTGAAGGTAGGAGTCTGTCAGATCCAAGGTAACCAAATAAGCCTGTAAGAAAATCATAGGAAGAATGCTTTGAAGAGACAGCACCTTGAATTTTTTTAACACCTTTATCAAATTATCACTTAATACATGGGCAAATGTATATTAACAGAAACAAAAACAAACCACGTTAACATTTTTCCATTTACATACATTATACATATCTTTTCCTTGTTCAGTTCAATATTACATAAACTGCTGAATTCTTGCCTTCCCTTAAACCTCACACTCCTGCTACTCCTGAAAACTGACAGCAGTCTGAATTTTTGATATTTTCAGAAGTAATGCGTCGTGTTAGTAAATCTAAAACCTGTCTCAATGTGTCTTCTTTTCTTGGTACTAGGAACAGTACTGAATAAATGGAACATATTTTTAATGAGCAACAGGAAAGTCTAAGATTCTCTGATGGAATAACTCTTAAGATGGGAAAAACAGGTGTGGGATTGAAAACACTAGAAGGATACCTGCTAGAGTCAAAGGGGAATTCCATGCACGTCTGCACCCATTTTTAATGATGTTCAGTACCTAAGTTTGGGACATTACTATTCTCCAAATGGGAAGGCACAACAAAATTTTCAAGAAAGGGTGGATGGAGGATTAGCACAGGAGGGAACATGGGAGAAGGTAGTCATAAGCTGGAGCTTTCATCATCAGTCTCTCCCCTGACCCCCTGAAGTATGACTTTGCTTTCTTCTTCCACTTTCTCTTAGAAAAGTTCTTTACCCATTTTGCTGGGATCTTTGACCTTTAAGGTAAAAGAGACCACATTTATAAATAATAATAATAATAATGATAATAACAATAATAATAATTAAAAAACAGTGCAACCATGTTTAGAGGAATAGCTCCTCTGGAATTTTGGAATGTGTAAGAGAAAATGTTGTTTGCAAAAAAGGATGAAGATAATGTAGGATTTCAGTTTTTGGAAAATTTCAGCCGAGGCTGGTCCAAACAGATCATCACCCTAAAAATGTAGCTAGAAGATATGACTGGTGGAAGGCAACCACATAACTTCAACAAGTAAAACAAAAAAAAGCCAGCACCAAGGGACTTCATAATGAAAACGTGTTTAATCCATCTTCCAAATACACATACACAGACCGGTTTCAGCAAAAAGCCTTCTTCAGTGATGAATATTCAGTACCCAAAACTGCTTTATATATCATCAGAATCACCAATTATGACATCACTTCCCTAATTTTTTCATTTCAATATTTAAGTGCAGAATCAAACATTATAAGGAGTATATATATCATGTGTATAACAAATATGTATATATATATATATATATATATATATATATATATATATATATATATATATATATAAAATTAAACTAAATGTTATTCTGAAATATTTATAAATAAACTTTTTTATAACTTATCACTGATCCCTGGATGAAATAAAGCTCCTAATTTAATAATCCATTTCCTTTCCTTGCTAGTTAGTATGGAATGCCAACCTTGTTTAGATAGTCTATTGCCCTTAGCCCGATCAATAATAAAGATAAAACTAGCTGTTTTGTGGAATTGACAATGTCTGTATAGTGCATTAGTTAGCTTCTTGTATCGTACTTCACCAAAATGTTCTGAAATGCGACACCTCAGCTGTCTCGAAGTTTGCCCCACATAGAAAGCAGAGCATTGACACATAGCCAAATACACTAACCAGTCGGAACTGCAATTGCCAAAAAAGTGAATATCAAATAATTGACCAGTATTCTTACTACTAAAAACTGTGGTTTTGAACACATATCTACAAAAGCTGCAATGTCTACAGGGATGGGGAACCCACAAGCTTGTCCCCCATAATGGTACGTTGGTTAGTATGTAGATAGCGCTGAGGGGTCCTTTTATAATGAGCAAAATAAGAAGTTAAAGTTTTGCCCCTCCTGAAAGAAAATAGGCATCTAGTCGGCAGATAAGGACTCAATTCTTCATTAGCTTTAAGGATATTCCAATATTCATTAACTGTATTTTGTAACAAATACATATTATTGCCAAATGTAGTAACTAGCCTCATGGTCTGTGATTCACCCCTTTGTTCTTATTCTTTTGTACTCCAGTAAATTCAATCTATTACAATTAGTAGCCCATTCACTGGCTCGATGTACATCTGGTGCCCTATGACCCCTCATTAGGAATCTACCCGTAAGATCCTGCTTGGCCTCCAAAAAAATCACTGTCTGTACAACATATTCTTCTAATTCTTAAAAACTGGGATTTTGGAATATTATGTGGTGCTGCGGTAGCGTTGTTGTCTCACAGTAAGACGCTGTCCGGTTCGATTCTCAGCTAGAGCATCTTCTGCGTGGAGACATGCGTGAATGGGCGTACCTTCGTTGAAGGTTGTGCGTCACGGCTGGTAACTCAGCACGTAAAAATCAACTACCAATCATTAGCGGACCGGAGTTCCGCTGTGGCGACCCCTAAGCGGGAAAAGCCAAAAGACACAAACAAACAATTGATTGTATGCCTGGGGTGAAGACTAGTTGCATATAGTAAATTGTTATACTGTGGGCATTTTTCTATAGACTGAACTACTCGATGTGTCATCTGGTTGTCGCAAAATCTTGACATCCAAAAAAATAATCTCCTTGATCTCATAAGTAACAGTAAATTCAATCCCCCACTTGTTTCCATTGATGTATTCCAGAAACTCCAAAAGATGGTCAACACCCCCACGCCATACAAGCCAACAATCATCCAAAAAACGCCTCCATATGTCTATTTCAGAAAAGAAAATATTATGCATTTCATCATAAATAATAATAATAATCTTCAATATACCCCCATAAAGAGGTCCGCATATATGGGGGCAAATAAAGCCCCCATAGCTGTTTCCTTTTGTTGCCAATAACATTCTCCCTTGAAATAAAAGACATTTTTTGTTAAAATGTATTCTGTCAAACAAGTAATAAGGGTATTAAAACCCGGCGGGTACAAATTGGCTTTGTTCAGCCAATAATCCAAAGCTTGTAATTCTGCCCAGTGAGGAATACTGGTGTAAAGGGATTTAACATCCAGCGTGCACATGAGCCAGTGGGGTTCCAATTGAGAGTCTGAAATAATTTGTAAGAATTCTGTAGTAGCCTTTATTCTCGCCCTAACATATGGTAGTGAAGAATGTAAATATTGAGTCAAAAATGCAGAGATGGGTTCAGTTAAGGACTCTCTCCCTGAAACAATGGGCCTACCCAGAGGCTGACAAATTTTTGTGAATTTTCGGCAAAAGATAAAGGTACTGTTGACCCGGATCCTTGACCATGAGCTGTTCCTTAAACTGTACACTGATAATACCCTCCTCCACTGATAGTTCTAAAAATGAATCAATTTCCTTTTTAAATTTTGGTGTGGGGTCAGTTGGCATCTTCCTATAGTGTTGAGGGTTGGACAATTGTCCATTTCCCTCATTCCAGTAATAACTGGCATCCATAATTACCACAGCCCCACCTTTATCTGCCGGAAGTATAATTATATCAGTGTTGGCATATAAATCCTTAAGAGCCTGTTGTTCCCCCTTTGAAAGATTATGTCTAAACATTTGAGATAAATTGTAGTTAAAATGTAGATCCGTCAAAACCGCCTCCTGAAAAATTGCTACATGCCTGTTCATCGGGTGGCATACATTTTGATTTGTGAAAACGAAATTCAGAAGAACTGGAAGAAGTCTCTGTGGTACCAAAAAACAATTTTAAGTTCAATTTTCTACAAAAAGCAATCAAGTCTGACACAAGAACATTTTCTTCCACAAAAAACTAGGTACAAATCCCAAACCTTTATTAAGTAAGGACTGTTCATCTTTTGATAAAACATACTTAGAGATGTTATGTATGTTATAAGTGTTGGTTTCTACTTCATTATCGATTGTAACAAATTCTCTAAAGTTACGACCTTTGTGTTTGCCCCCCCCCCTATGTCTTATACCCCTAAAGGCAAGCCTGGGTCCATACTTTCTAGGGGTCTGGGTATTCACTGACATATGTACCCTCTGTGTCAGTCATAGAAGATTCTTCCCCTGAGGTACTGAAACCTTGTGTAGACTTCTTAAATATGGAACAAGGCCTTTTCTTCCTAATGTTGGGCTTACTTGTATTACTATCTTTAAATCTAACACCCCTCTGTGAATCAAATGGCCTGCCCCTCTCATAGTCATCCATATCTCTATGGAATTTACGTAACTTCCATTCTTTGATTACATTCTCAAAACTGGGAAGATCCCTGGACAGTTTTCCCATGTTCTCAGCAAAAGGTGGGCTTCCCTCATATTGCTTCATATTCTCACATGTTCATTTGGCCTCCTGAATATTTTGCTCAATGGTTCTTTGATAATATGATGTTAGGACGTCACCAAATGCCATAGTGGCTCTTTGTTGTGCTTTATTCCAAACAGATTACCAACCTGTAGGGAGGCATCCAAAAGTTTAGTTTTAACACAATCAGGCATGGACTGTAACAGTAACCAGGAACACCTTTTGAGAGCAGAGCCAGCTGCTGTTCTTCTGGAAGAAGCATCAGCATCCAAGCTACATTTGATAGGCTATCTTGCTATCGATGCAGTAGAATTAAGCTTGTTCTTGACATAGACAAATTAACATTTATATAAAAATAATCAAACTGTATTAACAAGTTCACATTTACAAACAATATACTTCATGTTGTTGTGTCTTTCGGCTTTTCCCGGTTAGGGGTTGCCACAGCGGAACTCCGGTCCGCTAATTATTGGCAGTAGATTTTTACGTGCCAAGTTGCCTGCCCTGACGCACAACCTTCAACGAAGGTACGCCCATTCACGCACATCTCCAGACAGAAGACGCTCTAGCTGAGAATCAAACGGGACAACGTCTTACTGTCAGGCGACAGCGCTACCGCAGCACCACACCTGCAGTTAAACAATATACTTCATGTATATTGCTATATATCACATAACTTAAAGCAGCATTACATAAATTATTCAATTCGTGCCCTTTTTTTTTTTTTAAACAAACATTTATTAAATCATCCGTTATGACACAGGCAATCATACATTTATATAAATGAAAACAAAACACACTGACACAATCCTAGTTGTAAGCATTTTACATCACAAACCATAATGACATACTCCCAGTTACAAACATTATACTTCACTTATAATCCACTCAATCTTTCTCACTCAAACATTACATAGCTCACTTACGTCCTGCTGCCTTTTAGGCCCCATTCTTACCTTGTATGTACTGTTCCTACAATTCCCATTTTTTCCTAAGTAGTTTGCGCCTACCCTTTTCTAAAGATCTCAGTTCCAGTTGTTTTTATCTCTGTTACTATATTCATTAATTCCAGCACATTTGGTTTAGATTTTGATTTCCATTTTCCAGTAATTCCTTTTTTTGGTAGACACCATAACTATACACAGCAAGGCTTTACCATGTCTAGGCAATTCCGAGTTATCATACCGCAGAAATATCATCTCCCTCATCACACCAATCTGCCCAACCAGCAACTTCAACAATGCATCCCCGTACGAAATCCTAAAAGTCCACCAACTCGCCTCACTCCCAGAAAGTGTTCCCAATTAACTCTTTCTTCCTAGTCACACCTCCAACATTTGCTGTCTACCAGAGGAAATTTTTTCTAGAATCCACTTGGGGGATAAAAATATCTATGTAAACATTTCCAAGCAAAAACCCTAAATCTTCTAGATTTTGTTGCATATTTGTGAGACATACATTTATCCTTCCATTGTTTCTTTAAGAATTGCTTATTCAATCTCTCTTCACAATCCTTTCTAACCTTCTCTGACGGATTCTTACAGCTATTACGCAATATTTTACATGCTCTACTAATTAGTCCTTTTTTAATAGCAGCTTCTGTTTTAGATTCCACTAGTCTTTCATTTAGGACCCCCTATTTCTTTCTCTCTGCCTATACTCTGATATTAATCATGGACAGGGAAAGCAATCTCTAACATACAGTCTGAATACATTCTTGGTGTTTTCCCAACCTATCATCTTTCCTTCTCTAGTTACTTCTTCCCAATACCTTGCTTCCTTTGCAGTTTTCCCCAATAAAATCTTGCCTATTGTCTATATCACTAATTGCAGTAATCCCTATCGGCAGAATCTCCTTTCTCCATTCCCGTGTTGGCTTACTTCTTAGGATACTTTCTGCTACTTTATAGATATAATATTATACATGATTACTGTTACTCTCCTTAAAAGCCTACATTCAAAATCCCAGTCTTTCCTTGTTTCTCGAGTCCCCCCCGTTACATCATCATCCCTTTCCAGTTTGAATTATAGTTTTCTGCTTGTGCTATGTAAAGGTGCCTTAACTGTGCAGCTCTGAAATACCCCTTCAAATCAAGTAATCCCAACCCGCCCTGTTCTACTGAACAATCAGCTTATCCCACTCGACTCTATCTTCTCCTCTCAGATAGAGTCCATCATATCTCTATTATTTTCTATCCACAACTACTCCTCTGGTTGATAAACATATGCCTGACCTGTGTAAAAGACTAATGGGACTAAAAACATTTTAACTGCTTGCATCTTACTATCCATATGCATATAACAAAGCTTCCATTTTCTCAGTTTTTGTATTATCTTTTTAGTCTCTTCCCACATATCCTTAGCTGCCACAACAGAATCATTTTTAATCCATACTCCTAAATACTTAATTTTATCATGTCCCCATAAATATGGATATCGATCAACCAATTCATATGAGGGTACATAACTTAGCGCTATTGCCTTTGTTTTAGCTTCATTTATTTTGTATCCCGAAAAAATGTGAAACTGTCTCAAAAATATGCCAGAACACTAATGTCTCTTTCTGGTTTTGTCAGGTATAAAATAATATCTCCAAATACAGAACTTTTCTTGACTACCATATCAATTATATACTTGAATTTCTGAGTCTCTTTTTCTTTGCCAATGGTTCCAAATATAAGGCAAAGAAAAAAGGGGCAGAGGACACCCCTGCCTGGGTCCTCTGCTCAAACAAAAATTATCAGAGAGAACTCCCCCAATTAAATTTTCACCTCCAATCACTTGTATATCCTCCTAATCAGCCTTATATTTTTTTTTCAGGAAATGCAAACTCTTCCGTTGCCCTGCTCATAAAGTTCCAGCTTGCTCTGTCAAATGCTTTCTCTGCATCAAGACCAAGCAACAGCAATGGTATTTTACTTACATTCTGCTTCCCTCTGGATCATCAGCGTTCTGTTAATGTTATCAAGTGTTTGCTTCCGTTCCACAAAACCATACTGATCCATATCTATCAATTTAACTTTGCCATTCTTTTAGTCATTATAGACATGAACACTTTATAATCATGGTTTAGTACTGAAATGAGTCTGTATGAAGCTGGATATAATGCAGCTTTACCCTCTTTAGACATTAAGGTACCACTGCTTTTCCAGGATGTGGGGCACTTCTCTTAAAATACTGTTAAACAAAACCTTCCAGATCTTCATCAGCTTTTCCCTCCTAGCTTCCAAACTTCCACAGGAATACCATCTATTCCTGGAGACTTTCCTGTGGATTGGTCATACATCACAAGTTTTGTCTTATCTCCTCCTATCCTGACAATTTGTAATTGAGCCTCATCTACCTTTAACACTGGCATATTTAATTCTTCCATAAATATTTCCATTTGTAACTTTTCTTGACTTTCATATTTCTCTGTTTTATACAGATGTTCATAGAATTTCCAAAATATTTCTAATACCTCTACAGGATCTCGTTACCTTCCTTGTTAAAGGCTCCCTACGCTTTGCAGCAACCATTTCTACTTTCTGTTCCCTGACTTGTGCTAAAAGTTTTTGTGCTCTAGTAGTATCAAAAAACAATTGCTAAAACAGTCTTTCTAATCTCTTGTATATTATCGAGGTAATCCCATTCTGCAGCTGATCCTCTTCTTGTTCCGTGAGATTCCCCCATTCTGCAATACTTCAATATCTGTCAGTTCCTCTAAATAATTCTTGTTACTTCTTAACCATAGCTCTCTTTCATTTTATTTCCACCCTATTTTAAACTGCACCTTAATTTTATCCCACACCCTAGCTATATTTTCAGAAATAATTTCTATCCTCTAAAATTGCTCCTGAATAATCCCCACTACCCATTCTTTAAATTCCTTTCTTTTTAACAGATAGGTGGGAAAGCACCAGTGCCTCATATTTGTTTCATTACCCTGTGCTTTTATCTTAATTAATATTAGCACATTTTCTGAAATAGTTACTGGGCACGTATCAAGATGTTCAATTAAATGCACATGTTCACATCCCTGTGAAATGCAAATTCCGTCTAGCCTAGCCTAGCTTTTATATATTGAGGAATAATATGTAAATTCACTCTGAACTCCGATTACTGAATTCACATCTTCCATGCCAAATATTTTCAAAAATCTACCCTCCATTGTTATACTTTCCCTTCCTGTCCCCCCCCAAACACATCTTCACTGTAAACAAATTCCAGCCGCCATCTACAAGTAATATTCCTTGATGAAAAGTGATAATTTCTCCCAGAATTTTCTTAAGCTCCATTACAGCAGTTTTAGTTGGAACAAATACATGATACTGTAATTCTACTCCCTTACCAGCAGCCCCTTAGCACTACAAGTCTGCCATTGTTTTTTTTTTTTTTTTTTTTTTTATCCTCAGCATTATTGGAACTCCTCTTGAAATTCATACAAGTACTCCTCTTTTCCTTTGTCCCAGATATTCCACTGAATAGCTACCCTGAAAAACATTTCTTTATCAAATTCACATGTTCAGTTTTTTCCAAGTGTGTCTCCTATAACATAACCATGTCAACTCTACATTTTTAATATAGTTCACTATTCCTTCTTTTCTGTATTTATCTGTGAGACCACTGACATTTAAAACAATACAGAAAGCATCACTGTATTAAAAAGTTATTATTCCCACTGTTTATGTACATCTTTTTTGTTAAATGTCTAGTTCCAGTTTTGGTGTTCCATGCATGCACTGCTTGGCAAGTTGAACTTTTATATAATTGTTACTTGTACTATCCATTTGAGCCTATGTCACATCTTACAAAACTTTTCTGTTTTACTGAAAGCCCAAAAAAACTAATACTAACATACAAAACTCTGTACATCTTCAAATATTGAAGTTTCATCCTCCTAACAGGAACAAATGCCCCAAACTGACACTTACAGACTCAAGTTAACCTAAAAGAAAGGTCATCCATGCTAAGATGCATGGTGCAGCATGTGTTTCTAAGTGCAGCCTAGTTTCTTATCTTTACAGCTCTCCCAGCTGGGAAAACTCCCTGAATGCTTTCAGAGAACATTATCTCGTAGCCAGTTTCTCTTTTTTTTTCCAGCCAATAGCTCTCTGCCAGACTAACCAATTTCTCATTATCAGATTGTTTCCATGGAGACCTGAGAACCAGACAGTCAATTTCTCTTTATCAGTCTGGTTCCATGGAGACATGAAGGCCAGATACAAAATTGCTACTAAGCATACATTCATTTGCTAGAGAAAAGCCTCAGAATACTCAATATTCTTTTTCATTTGCTTGCTTTCTCTCAAAACTTGTCACTAAATAAGTCTAAGGTCCTTGATCCAGTCATTCTCCCATGCAAGAGAATGAGAAAAAGCACATTCATTTTTTTGTCATGCTATTTTAACCAGGCCTTTTTTTTTTTTTGGTTACACTGCAGTGCCTACATTTCTTAAAACTAAACAAGAAGAAAGAGAGAAGGGAGAAAAAGGGAAAAAAGAATAGCAATGCCTATTTACAATCCCCATTACACTTTAACTGCAAAAACATTATTTTACAGCATGCAAAGAAAGCCATACACCAGAAAAATAGTACTATTAAAAATGTTTTCTTTACAGTCAACGTTATCGTCTCTTCCCCCCAAAAGCATTTTTCCAAACATCAATGACATAGGTTCATAGGTAGGTACTAGGCTATCTGCCCAAAGGCATTTATAAGCCTAGCCAGAATGGGTTGGCTTTCGCCACCCCCTTAGATTAGTTCCCTGTGCCTCTGGCCAGCAGAGCCACTGAAGTGATCCCCAAGGTAAAACTGTTTCCCATCCACTCGTCAAGGTTTCTTTTGAAGAGCGTTAGTGAGAAGCTCTGCCTAATGTAGATTGGGATCTTCTTCCAAAACATGGGAAGTCTATGAGACAAGAATCTATCCCTCCAGCACGTCCTATTTATTGTTCTGGTAAGGTTTAGATCCCTAGAGCGTGTGGCTCAAGGGGATAAGGTTTTCTTTAGGTGGAGCATGTCCATCAATTCTGGGTTGGACGTGGCCTTGTATGTCAGGCAGAGATCACCTCTGAGTAGGCGGTATGCAACAGAGTACAGCTGGAGTTTCTTCAGTCGAGCTGCATAGGGCATCTGTTTGAGGCCAGTGATCCTCTTGGTGAGGTACTTCTGTGGTCTTTCCAGCTGTTGCAGGTGTCTTGTAAGGTACATCCCAAATGGGGAGTAGTACTCTATGATGGGTCTGATGAGTGATGAGTAGAGGGGCATAATGACCTCTTTTGATCTGGATGCGAATCCTTTTGTGATTAGGTGGGCCAAGTAGAAGGATTTTCAAACCGCTTTGGCAATGTGATTATCAAAGGTGAGATTACTATCTACTTGGATCCCCAGATCCCTTATTACGTCTTCCGTATTTAGGGGACTACCACCTATGTGGTAGTTTGTGAGTACTTTGTTTTTTCCAAAGGGGATGACTATGCACTTTTTCGCATTTAGCTTGAGGCCATGATTTTGACACCAGGTATCCGTCTCAGTGAGACCCTTTTGGAGGATGTCTGTGTCAGTCAGAGAGTCAATTATAGCCCCTAGTTTGCAGTCGTCTGCGAACTTGGTCAGCCATAGCCCTCCTGTGCTTGCCTGTACCTCTGAGAAGTATATGCTGAACAGGAGGGTTCCTAGGACTGAGCCCTGGGGAACGCCACTTGTAACCGGTTTAGAGTCGGACCTAGCTCCCACAACTCTCACCATGTGGATTTTGTCTGTGAGCCAGTTGGCAACCCATCTTGTGATGTAAAGGTTTATGTTCAGGCTGGTGAGTTTTTCTATAATACCAGTATGGGGAATAGTGTCGAAGGCCTTAGCGAGGTCTAGGTAGGCTGCGTGTACCACCTTTCCCTTGTCTATAGCCTTGTTAACTGTCTCAAAGAAGTCCACCAGGTTTAGGAGGCATGATCTGCCCTTAAAGCCGAACTGGGTAGTCCAGTGTTTGGAGGTTCCCAATGTCTCTGTTAATGAGTTCCATGATGATGTGTTCCATAGCCTTGCAGACCAAGCTAGTCAGGCTTATAGGGCGATAGTTCCTGGGATCTGTTGTGGCTCCACCTTTGTGGAGTGGAATAACCGTTGCTGTGCGCCACTCTATGGGTACGTAGCCTGTAGAAAGGCTGAGTCTGAACATTGTGTTTAGGTGAGGGGATAGTTTGTCTTTGAGCTCATGTAGGACGCAGCCTGGGACACCGTCCGGTCCCATTGATGCTGCGTTTTTGGCTTTGGAGAGGGCTGTTTTAACCTGAGTGTCTGTGATTTCAAGGACTCTACATTCTTCTGGTATGGTTATGGGCCCTTTTGGGGGTGAGAGGGGGGTGAAGTTTGCACTGAACCAGTCTGCCAGGATGTTGGCAATATCGGTCGGTTCAGTGTATTTTGTGCCATTCTGCACATACTCCGAGCAGATCTCAGCATTGCCACTTAGATTCTTGACATAGCTAAAGAATGCCTTGTGGTTATCTTTGGAATCCTTGGCAATTTTTCTTTCCAAGCTCGCCTTGGATGATTTTATGAGGGATTGCAGTTGCTTGCCGATACTGATCAGGGATGGCTTCCCCTCTTGGAATTTTACTCTTTTATGGACTAGTTTCCTCCTTCTATTGTATAGCTTGTTTATGGCAGGAGTCCACCATACTGGTTTCCTTTACTTGGAGGAGTGAGTCTTGGTTTTGCTTGGGATGGCACGATCCATGCATTCTTGTAGGTGCCCGTAGAATGCATTAGTAAAGGATTTTGCAACTTGGACAGCGATATACTTCAGCATGGGGGCTTTGAAACTTTCCACCTCGGTTTTAAGTAATGTGAAGTTTGCTTTTGAAAGGTTTTTCACGGTGGTTTTCTTGTCTGGGGGTGGGGGTGGAATTTGGATATCCAAAGTGATTTATTTATGGTCACAGCTAACCAGCGAGGGGTTGACCTACGGTGTGGAACACTGGTCGCCCATGTTGGTGATGACCAGGTCCAATATGTTGACACCTTTGCTGGGAGTGTTGACCAGTTGGAACCAGGGCGTTTGAGTTTATAAATTCTAGGAAACGTTGGGCAAGGGAGTCAGTACTTGAGTAGTTCTCGCAATTAATGTTTGGGTAATTGAAATCACCCAATATTAGGGTGTTTGGTAGGACCTTTATGTTTCCCAGTGTTTCCAAAAACATGGAATGGGGGGTCCTGAGACATGGTGGTTGATCTGTAGCAAGCTACAATTTGAATTGCAGTTTTGTCCATTGTTAGTTGCACGTGGATGATCTCTGAAGAATCGTGCTGTGCCACTAACCTGGAGGTGTGGGTATCCTTGATGAATATGGATATGGCCCCGCCTTTTGTATTTTGGTTTGGGTTCTGTGGCCGAAATGTATTGTAGGAGTTGCAGCCTGGTAGTGCTGGGGTGCTCTCTGGAGCCTTAAACCAGGTTTTTGTTACTGCACATATACTGATTTTCTCCATACTGAGGCGTGCCTCGAGTCCGTGCATTTTGAGGTTTAGACTTCTGGCATTGAGTAGCATTACCCTCAGTTTTTTGTTACTTGTGCAAAATACGGCAGTGGGTTTGTCTTTTCAGCCTTGCCTAAAAAGGCATTATGGGGTGGCAAGAACCTTGGCCAGTATTCAAAAGCCTAAGGGTGAAAGGTGCAAGCCATCTCTAGTGAAGCAGCATGGCTTGTCGAGCATGTCATCCCAGGTGGACAGACACTGGATCCCCTTTGAATGACACCAGAAACTTAGCCAATTGTTGAAATTGATAATTTTTTTCTTTATACCGTGGTATCATTCTTGGTGAGGCAGGATGCTACTCAAGGTCAGGGTCATACAGACCTGAGCTACATGATCAAAGAGCTCTTCCAGGTCTCTCTTCATATAGTCCAGGGAAGTACAGCTCAGGTCATTCACACCAACATGGACAATGACAGAGCCATATTTGTACTTGTTCTGGAGTGACCTGAGTGCTTGTGTTATGTGGCAAATCCGGGCACCTGACAGGCAGCTAACAGTAACCTTCTCCTTATTCAGCCTAGTGAGTGGGACGTCAGTGTGCCTGACTATAGAGTCATCTATTACTAGTATGTTGGGTATGTTATTTTGCCTTAAGGGCTGTGACTGCATGGCACACTGGTTTTGTGAAGTATGTGTTTCATGGTTTGTGTTGGGGGTGGAGGTTGCTTGGATGTTTGCTTTGGAGAGCTCTATTAGTTTTGCAGATTTTTATTTAGAGCCTCCGAGTAAGTTTTCATGTATCTATGCGTGTTTTTTTGCCAGTGCTGGTTTAATGGGTCTATGTGAGACTGGTGGTGTGATGCAAGTATTTCCCTTCTCCTCTTGACTGTCTGATCCAGTCTTGGGTTGAGAGAGCTTAGCCTCCAGTTTGGATGTATAATTGCGTATCTCACATGTATTAGTGTTTGGTGGTAGGTGGAGGGGGTTGTCTGTGTACATGAGGCAGTTGTAACATTGCCTCAAAATGGCCAGATTCACCAGTTGGACTGGAGAGTACACCTGAAACTGCCCTTTGGACATGCCTAGATAGGTACAGTGAACTGTTTTACTGGATGGCTGGTAGGGTTGAATAAAGAGAGCCTTGTCCTTCTGTACAGTACAGGAGGGTCTAGTGCTAGGGTTTACAAGTGCTTGCTATACGTTTTGAGCAAGTGCCGGGCTGAGAAATGAATGGCTTGAGTGCTTAAGTTGAAAGTTCATCTAGTTCCAAGGGAAAAAATTAAAGAGGAGACTTTGCGGAGCCGGGATTAGTTTTACCCTAGCTACTAGCTAACCGGCACTGCCCAGCACGCAAAACTGGGCAAATACTGTATTTATAGCAGGGAAATGAAAGAGGTAGAAATTAGCCCAAAATGGCCAATAAACTACTAATTTCTGGACTGAAATGGAGCATATACTTTATAGTCCCCCATAAATCCAAACAATTCTGAAAAAGTCCAATATTTCCTGATTTTCTTGTTCTGTCATATTTCACAAATAATTCTTGCACTGTAATCCCATATTCACATCAATCTCCCAAATTCTGTCTCTGCTTCATTTCCAACGTACTCTTGATTCTTCTAGTCAACTCTCATGCTCCCTTCCTTCTCTCCAACATTTTCCATTGAAACAGTGGAAAAGTTGTCATATTTACAGTCTCTATGGGGTCTTTATTACCAAAAGAACAAGAAGCAGATTCTCCTACTTTTCACAGCTTGCTCTTTTGTTGGAAAACCTTTTGTATTTCTTCCTTAGCATGTACTTCATAAAAAATGATTTTGCCCTTCCAAGGAAGAATACTTTGAAGACAGCTGGTTACAGCAGTTTGAATCTCACACCTGCATCTCCACATTCTCTGAACAGTGGAATGAATTTACTCCTCTTCTGCCTGGTGTAAAATGAGTAATTCTCCACAAACGCACTACAGTTTCCCACTTTTAGTATTTTGTCCTTCTGCCATAGTTTTGTCAGAATCAACTCCTTCTGCTGGTAGGATTGCATCTTTACTATTAAAGGTCTAGACGGCTTTGTCATAGACAGGTTTGGAGCATACACACTATGTGCCCTTTCAACTAACAACTCCTGCTGTGGAATACCAGTCCAGTTGCTTATTTGTGCTTTTGTAAAATTAGGCAGTCTGTTCCTTCCAGCTTCTCTGATATAATTGAAAATCTCAGGTTTTCCCTACACGCTCTGCCTTCTAATTCTATTATTTTTAGAAACATCTCTTCCTGAGCAGTATCATATTCAGCCAGCGTTTTCTTCATTTCAGCCTCTGATTTCTGCAGATTTATCATCTCATCTGAGTATCTGTTTAAAGCTTCTTCCATTTGTTCCAGTCTTTTGTTGGTTATGTTGACATACTCCATCAGTGTTTCATTTATTTTAACCAGGTCTGTGCGCAGCTATCTTACATCTTCCTGCAGGTTACTAGAAGTTGGACTGCTTTTTGCTGAACAGCTGCAGAACTTTCCCCAGTAAGTGTTTCTTCCTCATTTTTTGTAGCTGAATTTTTCCAGGTACTCTATTTCTTTTTTCCTGGCATGCAGGCAGTACACTTACCAGCTATTTATTGAAATTTACCCATAAACACAAAAGTCGACTGGCCTTCTCTTTTGAGTTTCTGTTTTCACACTGGGAGAGCTAGAGCAAAGCTGTTACTCAATGTGCAGCCATCTTGGAAGTCTATAATTAAGCATATTCTGAAAGGGATTTCCTTTGTCAGAGTCAGGAATCCCAGAAAGTTTTTTTCATGTCATCAAAAAACAGCCAGTAAATATCTGATCATGTGGACTTGGTAATTTATGGCAAGGAAAGAAGGAATGGCAGAGATGCACATCTTCTTTCAGTACCTATCCATGGCTCTACTTCCTTTACCAGTTGGTAGTGCATTAACAGATGGTAATATTTCAGAGGCCTTATCAGATTTTACCAAGATCATAGCTGGATCACAAGAGGAATTTTTATACAAATATTTATGAGAATATGGTGCATTCAATAACCTAACATTGCTTAGGTGCTGTGATTCAGGTGACTGAGATGTTAACAGAAAAGTGTCTCGTAAGGCATCTGACGCAGCATATGTGAAACTACATAAGGCTACGGGACACCCATATTTACTAAGTCATGAATGTCTTTTTTGGACAACTGAAACTTCGTTGACTTCCTGGTTGACATGCTGCACCATTTTAAGAATTACGTCACAAAAAAAAGACTTCTAGAGGAGGGTCAGGAGATAAGTGTCTTCATCCACTGATTCATTACAGGTGATAATATCTGGGGAAAATAAGCCAGAGATTCAATATCAAATTCTGAAGAATCTTCAGAAGAGGTCTCTCTCTCTCTCTTCCTTTTTTGAGGAGTAGAAAGTGGCAGCAAGAAGCTGAAGAGGATTTAAAAGACATTAAGGCTTTGAAAAGCCATTGGAAAAAGTTATACCACTCCTGCTGCAGATCTAAAGGAGAAGGAGTGATGGGTGGGGAAATATGATTATTCTTCTGTTTCTATTTTGTGGAGTGTCGAATGATATGATGCAAGGCGTAGACAACTCGAGGCACCTCCAGAAGGCTACACAGTGCATCATCTCGGACAAGAATCTGTGGGATACCTCCTGGACCCTCAAATAATCAGCTGATACTGTCTCTGTGGCCTTACCAGCCATCTGACTGACCAGTAGAGAAGTGCCTGAACCCTATATCTTGTGGGCCCCCGTCTCGCACCAGTCTCTATAACAAGGCAGACACCCAATTCAGAATGGCAACAGAAACTGTTGACTCTTTAGGAGTAGTACAATTTTTACGAGGCTGCTGAGGGACATCCAAAAGCAACAACTCTGAGGCAATCTTCCCTTACACTAGTTCCTTATCCCTTTTGCTTTCAATATATAGGCTGAGTGAAGCTAAACAACTTCTGATAATCTTAGTAACAAAACTTATAAATACAGCACTCCCTTTAATTACATTCAGGTCCTTAACAGAACAGCATTTAGTAGTAGCATCATTGTAGGGAATCTGCTAACTGCAGTTCCATTTCTGTCTCCTAGATTACCTCAAATTTTATCATTTTTACAAAAAGAATTTTGAAAATAGGAACGGTCCACAAATGGGAACTGATCTACCAACAATAAAAGAAAAGTACAGTTGTGTACACTTACCATAAATGTAGATGTTCGAGTTTATTCACTGTTGCAGTCATTACCAATTGGGCTATCCTGCTGGCAGGTTGCCCTTAGTCGGCCTGAATTCCAAAGTCTTGGGTCCTGCGTCGGTTGCCGTCGCCTCTTCCCTGACCTCAGGTCGTCAGGGGTATAAAAGATGCAGTCAACGCCATTTTATTCAGTTTTTCTTGCCCCAGATGTCAGGTGCCCCCAAAAGGGTAGGCTAAATTTATGTAAATAAAACATACATGCACCAGAAATAAGCTTTACCTTCCACTATAAGCAAATACACCACCTAGGTTGTATAGATTAGAGAAGTAAAGATAAGTTCCAGCAAAAATAAGGGGGATGGCGGGTGGGTAACCTGGACTGCAACAGTGACTACACTCGAACATCTACAATTATGGTAAGTGTACACAACTGTACCACGTTCTTTCTTGTTTCACTGTTGCAGTCATTACATTTGGGTTGAGTCCCAAAGCTATGGTTGGGGGGGCTGGAGCTAAACAGCATTAGGAGTGGCTATGAGGCCCTGCAGAACTGCAGTGGCAAAGTCTGTCCTGGATTTAGAGTAAAGAGGCAGATTCTAATGTTTTGTAAAGGTATGCACTGAACTCCAAGTGGCAGCCTCTAAAATGTATTTGGTTGGTACTCCCCTGCGAAAGGCTACAGAAGTGGCTGCAGCTCTGGTTGAATGTGGCCTAATGCCCTTAGTCACTGGTTTGCCATGCTGTAACAGAAACAAATGCAGTGACCTATCCACTTTGAAGTAGTCTGCTTGGAGATGGCCTTTCTTTGTGATGCTGTGGCATATGCCACTAGTAATTGTTCTGTCTTTCTGAAAACTTTAGTTTTGTCCAAGTAGAATCTAAGTTGTCTGTGTACATCCAAAGAATGCAGAATTTTCTCCCCCTTGTTCTGTGGATTTGGATAAAAGGTTGGCAAATGAATAGTTTGGTTAAGGGCTACACTGGATACCACCTTAGGCATAAATGTAGGGTGTGTTCTCAGACAGACCCTGTCTGGATAAAAAATGATAAAGGGTTCCACGGTCATGAGAGCCTGTAGCTCTGAAACTCATCTTGCAGAAGTTACTGCTAGGAGCAGAGCTGTTTTCCAAGATAAGAATTTTATATCTGCAGTAGCAGCTGGCTCAAAAGGAGGTAAAGTGAGTTTTTCCAAGACATAACTGAGGTCCCATGCAGGTATTATCGTTCTCCTTGAAGGCCTTACGTTTTTGGCTCCTCTGAGGTACTGCCTTAATAAAGGATGAGAAAATTTGTGGTGGCTCTGTATTGTAATGAGCCGAAATGGCAGAGGCAAGGATTTTAATTGATGAGAAAGATGGGCCTTTGTCCAACATCTTGGTTAAGTATTGCAAAATCTGAGGAATATTTGAGACAGCTGCATCAGTTCCTTGAGCTTGGTTCCAAGCGCAAAATCTCTTCCATTTCCCAGCATAGGATTTTTTAGTACTAGGCCTTCTGGCTTCTAAAATGACATCCATCACAGCTTTACTGAGAGGTGTGGTTTGTATGGCTACATTATCCGCCATGCTGCCAAGGTTTAAGGTCCTAAGCTGGCTGTGCAGAATCAGACTGTTTTGCTGGAACAGTAGATGAGGTATTTGAGGTAAGGTCCAGGCTGGGCATTGGGACAAGTTCCTTAAAATCGGATACCAGTACTGGCGGGGCCAGTCTGGGGCAATCAGAATCATTTTTGGTTTCTCCTGCCTGACCTTTAGGAGTACCTTGGGGAGGAGGGGTAGTGGAGGAAAGGCATATACTGATAGGTTTGTCCAGTTGAAAGAGAAGGCGTCCACTTTCCAAGCTCGTCTGTGATAAGTCCTTGTGCAGAATCTTTTTAGTTGATTGTTTTGAGGGGAGGCAAACAGATCTATGTCCAGGCGTCCCCATTTCTTTGATATCATGCTGAAGACTTGTGGATCCAGGTGCCACTCGTGGGGATCCATGAGGTTTCTGCTTAGTTCGTCTGCCAGAGTGTTTTCCTTTCCTGGCAGGAAATGTGCCTGCAGATGAACTTAGTAAGTCAATGCTGTGTCCCATAAAGCCATGGCTAGTCTGCACAGGGGATAAGAATGAGTGCCCCCCTGTTTGTTTATGTACCACATGACCGTGGTGTCGTCTGTCTTCATCAGTAGTTGTCCCGGATGAAGTAGGTCCTTGAAGGCTGTCAGGGCATTTTGAACAGCTAGCATCTCTTTTTGATTGATATGAAGATGCTTTTGGTTTGAGGACCAGGTGTCCTGAATGCCTCTTCCTGCCATGTGTGCCCCCCAGGCATAATCTGATGCATCCGTCGTTAGGCTCTGCCTGGCTGGGGGTAGTGAGAATGGCTGTCCCTTGTTTTGGTGACAAGCCTTTGCCCCCCATCAAAACTCCTGTTGCAGGCAGGGAATTAGAGTAATCATTGTTTCCAGACTGTGGCAATGTTGCGTCCAAACACTTTTTAGGCACCACTGAATTTTCCTCATATGCAGTCTTGCATATCGAATTAGTAAGATGCAGGATGCCATGAAGCCCAAAGCCTGCATAATTTTTCTTGCAGATAACTGGGCCTTTGTTGCCATTTCCTTGAAATAGGTAGTTAGTTGCCTTTGTTTGTCTGGAGTGAGATAAGCCATCTGGGCAGTTGTATTTAAGCTTGCACCCAGGAATATTATTTCGAGAGGGTACTAGTTTTGATTTTTTTTTGTTGACTGTGTACCCTAGGCATGTTAAAAGTCTTATCACAAACGTCAGGCGCTGTAGTAGAATGTCCTTGTTCTCTGCTTGTATGAGGCAGTCATCCAAGTAAGGATATATTTGTATTCCTCTTTGCCTGCAGTAAGAATTACTGGTGCCAGGCACTTTGTGAAGACCCTGGGCGCAGTAGATAAGCCAAAGGGCAGTGCAGAGAATTGGTAATGCTTTGAGCCAGCCTTGAATCTGAGAAATCTTCTGCATGTTTGTCTGACTGGGACATGCAAGTATGCCTCTTTTAGGTCTAAAGTCACGAGCCAAGCCTTGTTGCCCAGCATGGGCAGAAGCTGCTGTAAGGTCAACATCTTGAATTTTGGTATATCCAGGAAAGTGTTTAGAATAGATAGGTCCAGTATTGGTCTCCATGCTTGGTCCTTTCTGGGTAACAAGAACAGTCGAGTAAAATCCTTGTCCCTGCTCTTGCTGAGGCACTTGTTGAATAGCCCTCATGTCCATGAGAGCTGCGACTTGTTTTTGAGCCTCTGCCCATTGATTTTTTGGCAGGTCTGGCCAACCGTTTGCCCTTGGCAGGGTACGGAAATGGAATTTGTAGCCTTCAGACACTATGTGTAGAACCCATTTGTCCTGGGTTATAATGTGCCAATTTTGAGAAAAAAGTGCTAGTTTTCCCCCTAAGGGTGCTGCCAGAAGATAAGTGCTTGGTGCAGGCAGGGGGAAGTCATTGGGACTGTTTCCTGTATGATTGTGATTTGTCCTCTCCACCTTTGGAGGTAGAGGCATTCCACTGCTTAGACCTGTAAGGATCCTTGCGGCTGTGATCTGCCTGTAGGGCATCTAGATCTGCCCCTTTGAGGTCTGTCTGAGACTGGAATGGACCAATTCTTTGCAGGCCAGTTCCTGCTAAATCTAGGTGGCTGTACCTGTAAGAAATCCTTGATCATTTGCATAGATTTAGCTTTGTCTTCCATTTTCTTTAACACCTCTTCTGCCTTAACACCAAACAAGGGATCACGTTGTAAAGGAGCATCTAATAATTTTGCTTTAACATGGTGAGGCAGATTTTGTTCTTTTAACCAAGCATGCCTCCTAATGACAGAACCCATAACAGCGGCCCTGCAGGAGGCATCCAGAGAATCAAAACCACATTGCAAAGTATGCTTTCCAACTTGTTCAGCTGCATGCAATAAATCCTGTATTTCTTGGTTTTCTGCACATTCAGAATTTGCCATCATTTTCTGTTTAAGCAATGTCATGATATATTGCTGATATTTGAGCATATGAAACTGGTAATTTAAGGCCCTTATAGCCAAAATAGCAGATGTGTAAATCTCATTTCCCCATCTGTCCAGAGCCCTAGAATCCCTATCAGAGGGGGTAGGGTTTTTTGCAGTAGAAGCCTTGACCCCTTTTGGACCCTGAGAAATAGCTTCTGGGTCTGCAGTAGGGATTTTGAAAAGGAATTTATGAGAGTCAGGGACCCTGCACTATCTGTCTGGCTTAACAGGAGCTGGAGGTAGAGAGTCAGGGGTCAGACCGGACTCCGAAGACACATCATCTACAATGTCCAACAAAGGTGGAATAGCTAGAGACCTGTGTTGAGGAAGTAAAAGGAAGTCTCTGAGATTCTGAAAAATCTTGGCTCTCCCAATGGAAGTGCTCCCTCATGGTATGCAAGGTTTCCCCAAAAGAGTAGTCCTCAGGAGGAGAAGCTGAAGGAATTGATTCTTCAGCATCAGAATCCTCATAGGGGGAAGAAAATATTCCTGATCAGAAGAAATGGAAACCTGATCTGAAGATTCATAGTCTGTCTCTTGCCTAGGCCTCTTATCAGGAGGGGGATGGGAACCCCTGATCAAGGTAATTAAATCTTCGGCCATTTTGAGCATCTGTTTTCTGGGCATGGAGGCCTGTCCTTGTGGCTGATGAACTTGCTTCTTTGTCTTTAAAGGTGTTTTAGTCTTTGAAGTCGGTTTAATATATAATTGTTTAGGTCCGAATACACCCTCAGAAGCCGATGCCTGCTCAGCGGCTCCGGACCCATCTTAGGGAATAATCTCAGAGGCTCCAATACCTTGAGTTTCCTGCGGCCTGGCCGACTCCACGTGGGAGTCGTTAACAGCCTGCGACTCTAAAGTAGCGGGCGTCAGGGGCTGCGAAAGCGCCTCACTTGAGAACCGGCAACCTGCTTAGGAGAAGCTTCGTCGTCGGTTTTGGACCTCGGTTGCATGTCTTTTCTTTTTCTTTGTGTTTTTTGTGAACTCTGGTAGTTGGATGGCTACCTGACTATATTGTACAATTAAATCGTCGCCCAAAATAGCTTAATGCAAAATTGTACCGACGCTTAATAGTGCGTTGGTTAAATCTAGCACAAAACCGACAACTAGCAACGTCGTGGTCAGGGCCTAGGCAAGGAATACAGTAAGAATGAAAGTCCTTATGAGGTATTTGCTTTCCACAAGAAATACAATTATTAACTTTTTCTGACATCGGTCTGGAGCAAGAAAAAAGTTTCCCCAACGGGGTACTTATCTTTTAATTAAGACTTCTGAGATTTTTGTGTTCGAGTTTCAGATCCGGAGTCGGCCGACCGGCACTTGTGAACTGCTTCTGCTTCGGGCACCACACAGCAAGAAAAACTGAATAAAATAGCGTCGGCTGCATCTTTTATACCCCCTGATGACCTGACGTCAGGGAAGAGGCGACAGCTACCGACGCAGGACCCAAGACTTTGGAATTCAGGCCGACTGAGGGCAACCTGCCAGCAGGATAACCCAAATGTAATGACTGCAACAATGAAACACGAAGAACATCTGGCACACACTGTATGGCTGATCGACTGCAGTAACAGACATACAGTGGAAATAAAAAGTATACACACCCCTGTTAAAATGCCAGGTTTTTGGGATATAAAAAATGAGGGTTTATATTAGAACATTCGAAGTTTCAAAACTTCGAATGTTCTAATATTTACCCCTATTCAGCGAAAGCTGAAAACATCGAACATACAGAACAGTGAACTTTTTCCTAGGGAAAAAATTTGCTGTTCCAAAACACATACACACAACACAAGCACACCAAACAAACAGCAATCCACACACACACACCTAAAATCTTACACATAACCCTACACTAAAAGTACAGTTGTGTACACTTACCATAAATGTAGATGTTCAAGTGTATTCACTGATGCAGTCTGGATTATTTGGACGTTACCCAAATGTAATGACTGCAACAGTGAAACACGAAGAACATCTATACACACACCACTAACTATCCACTTACCTTAACCCAAACCCTAACCCTATGGTCCCTCACTATCGCACACTCACCTCACCTGAGCCCTAACCCTAACTCACCTACCCCGTCCTAACCCTCACGTCCACACAACTGCATACTTACCTGACCCACACCCTAACTCACTAAACCCGCCCTAACCCTCACGTCCACACAACCGCACACATACCTAACCCGCACCCTAACCCTAATTAATGTAACCCGCACTCAATCGCATACTTACCTGAACCCAACCCACAACTTTCCACCACACCGCTGAAAATACCGAAGCAACAGAAACGGACAACCAAATTCTTTCCCTAGGAAAAAATTCGGTTTTCTGTTGCTTTGATATTTTCAGCTTTTACTGAATAGGGGTCGATATTAGAACATTCAAAGTTTTGAAACTTCAATGTTCTAATATAGACCCAAAAAGAAGACCACAATAAATCATTTCAAAACTTTTCCCAATTTTAATGCGACCTGTATCCTATACAATTCAATTGAAAAACAAACAAATCTGTTAGTGGAATAAATATAAAAAAATAAAAAAAGGTACAATAAGTTGGTTGCATACGTGCACGCCCTTAAACTAATACTCTGTTGAAGCACCTTTTGATTTAATTACAGCATTCAATCTTCTTGGGTAGGAGTCTATTAGTATGGCACATCTTGACTTTGCAATATTTGCCCATTCTTCCTTGCAAAAGTGCTCCAAATCAGTCAGATTGCGAGGGCATCTCTTGTGCACAGCTCTTTTCAGATCACCCCACAGATTTTCTATTGGATTTAGGTCTGGGCTCTGGCTAGGATATTCCAAAACTTTAATTTTCTTCTGGTGAAGCCATTCTTTTGTTGATTTGGATGTATGCTTGGAGTCATTTTCATGTTGAAAGATAAAATTCCTCTTCATCTGCAACTTTCTAGCAGACGCCTGAAGGTTTTGGGCCAAAAGTGACTGGTATTTGGAACTGTTCATAATTCCCTCCACCTTGACTAAAGCCCCAGTACAAGCTGAAGAAAAGCAACCCCAAAGCATGATACTGCCACCACCATGCTTCACCGTGGGGATGGTGTTCTTTTGCTGATGCAAAGTGTTGATTATGTGCCAAACGTACCTTTTGGAATTGTGGCCAAAAAGGTCAACCTTGGTCTCATCAAACCATAACACAATTTGCCACATGCTTTTGGGAGACTTGATGTATTGTTTTGCAAATTTTAGCCAAGCCTGGATGTTTTTCTGTATAAGAAGAGGCTTCCATCTTGCAACCCTGCCCCACAGCCCAGACATATGGAGAATACGGGAGATTGCTACCACGTTTAGTACACAACCAGTACTTGTCAGAAATTCCTGAAGCTCCATCAGTGTTGTTGTAGGTCTCTATTTTGAAGGGCTGTCTAGTTCTTTGCAACGTCACTGTTGTCCCATATTTGCTCCACTTTTTGATGACTGTGTTCACTGTGTTCCATGGTATATCAAATGCTGCGGAAATTGTTTTGTACCCTTCTCCTTACTGATATCTTTCAACAATGAGACCCCTTTGATGCTTTGTAAGCTCTCTGCGAACAATGACGTTTGCTGTAGCAGACAACTGAGTAAATGTCAGGAAAATCCTACTAGGACAGCTGAACTCAGAGTCTGTAACTGATGGCAGGTGTGTATCCAAGAATACTGAATGCTGTAATTAAATGAAAAGGTGTTTCAACAAAGTATTAGTTTAAGGGTGTGCACACTTATGCAACCAGCTTATTGTACAGTTTTGATTTTTTATATTTATTCCCCTAACAGATTTGTTTGTTTTTCAATTGAATTGTATAGGTTTATAGGTCACATTAAAGGTGGGAAAAGTTTTGAAATTATTTGGTGTAGTCTCACTGTTTTAGATCACAAAAACCTGGCATTTTAGAAGGGGTGTGTACACTTTTTATATCCACTGTAGGTCTTCCTTAAACTAGTAACAAAGTTATGAGAATTTTCACATCCTTACATACTTGCACATAAGTTTCATGCATACATCATAGGTTGGACATACGGCCCGAGAGGGAGAAGCCTAAATTTGTCAACTGTCTGTACATACAGTATCTTTAGCATATTAATGTACACTCTCAGTATGCCTATGTGGGTTCCTCAAGCTATGTCTGATTTGACTGCAGTGATGGGCTTGTCTGCCCGAGGCAGTGTGAAGTTTGCTCCTGGGTTCTCTTGCATAGTATCCTTCCACCACAGAAGTTCCTTCCTAAGGCATGGGAGCAAAGGTAGACGGGTTTCTATGGACTAAATGTTTATCGCAGACATTTTTGAGAAACCACAGGTGTTTCCTCTTGTAGCTCTTCTAAAGCAAGTGTACATGATGCCATGTATCCTAAGATCCTTAAGAAATATCTGGATGAGATATGTTGTTCTGTGAGTAGGTAGTTCAAATAATCCATAAGGAAAACAATATTGTCCTGAGGGAGAAAAGTTTTCTGTTGTATTGAGTCTATTGAGGTTCCCAGAAACAGGATCCTTGTTTGGGGTGTCATCTGAGACTTGTGTATATTTAATGAGAGGCCTACCTTTTGGAAGAAGTCTACGTAGGTTTGGAGTACATCCAGAGTCTCTGAGGAGGATCTTCCTTAGATGAGGAAGTCATCTAGGTAGGGATAAATGTGTACCTCCAGTGTACTGTAGTGTGCTATCAGGGATGAGAGTCATTTTGTAAAAACTCTTGGAACAGTAGAGAGACCAAATGGAAAAGCAGAAAATTGGAAGGGGAAGCCTGTGGCTATAAATCGCAGGTATTCTTAACTGACTGATTGATTGCTACAGGAACATGAAAGTAAGCATCCTTTAGATCACTAGTGAAAGTGGAGACATCCTAAAAAATCATGCGTAGCAGCTTTTGAATTTAAGCACCATGACACAGAAGAATTTGTTTAGCTCTGAGAGAACCAGAATAGGTCTTCCAGGTTTCCTCATTTCTTGGGACCAGAACAATCCATGAACAAAAGCCTCTTCCCTCTTGACCTGGGGATACTAGCTATACGGACCTTTGCTAAAGTAAATCTTTGACAAATCACAGGTAAGAGGTTTTCTTGCTCCACTGGAGATCATGGTATGCCCAAGGGGGTAGAAATTCCCTTAACTGGATACAGTAGCTCTTTTCTATAATGCTAAAGATCCACTGACCCCTTGTGATGGTCTTCCACTGGCTTAAGAAAAGGGATAATCTTCCTGCCAGGTGGCTGTGAGAAGTGTGTGTTTGGGGGGGGGGGGCTAACAGAGTCAAAGCAGTTCGCTGTGTTGGGAGTGGTCTTTGGCAGTACCCAATCTCTATAGCTATTCTGTTTGCCATCTTCTGGATTGCCTTGGTCTGAGACCTCCTCTTGTCCTTGTCTGGGTAGGAAGGGGCAGGGGTAGGTTTAGAAGGGTAGTCTCTACTGTACGTCAGGTTTGGAGAAGAGTAGAATTCTTTGACAGTTTTAATTTGCATTTTTTTGTCTAGCTTCTCAAAGAAAACAAACACTGTGTTCACAAGGTTATAAAACAACAAAGGAACCTATTAATACCTTGAGCAGTGTCCATCTAGAACCACCACAAATGGACTAACGAATGGAAAAAATAAAACTTTAATGTGCAAAATCACATTCCAGTCATATAGTAATCCAGTCAAGTGCTTTCGTCCAGACATCAGGACTTCATCAGAACCATGTGCCTTACATTTTGCCTTCCTAATATAGAAATGAAATTCAAACTATACCTATCAATTAGAAATCTAACAAACATGTTAACTCTTATCTAATTAACTTCTTTAAAAAAAAAAAAAAAAAAAAAAAACATTACAATACCTAAAACACTTAGCTATGAAATCAAACATTACATCACAAACCCCCCTATAGATTGAATGTGACTTCTTATAATAGTTATACCTATTCTTTGGGGATGCTTATGAATAGATTGGTAACAAATTTGTTAATGGCAATTGAGCACATTTTAAAAGACTCCTGGGATTTCCCTTCTAGAATAAAGGAAGAATTTTATACAGACTCTTGCTGTTTCTCCACCATTGATGTGGTAGATCTATTTACTTCCATTCCGCATCAGGAAAAGCTTGATTTGTTTCAGGAAGCCTTATTGGAAACAACCTTAAGGGGTTCATTATTAAATTATACTATGTTGGTGATGGAAGTTAATTTGAAAAACAACTTCATCTTTGAGGGAGAATTTTTCAGACTCACTCGTGGTGTAGCAATGGGAGCTAGCTGTGTACCACTGTTTGCCAACTTAGTAATGTTTTCTTGGGAGAAGAAAACATATCTTGGAGAGCCACAAGGACCAGTGGTTTTGTTACCCAAGGTTTTTGGATGACGTTTTTATTTTATGGAAAACTGCAGGTAGGCAGGAACAGTTCACCAATTATATTAAATGGTACTTGTAGTTATTTCCATTTTACATCAACACAATCGGAGTGGAAGGTGAATTATTTAGATGTAACCTTGACCAAAGACCTGGATAAGGGTTGCTTTTGTTCCAAAATTTATAGGAAACCCACATTTTCGGATTAGAATTTGGAGCAGTCACCCATGATTTATTAAGAACATAGTTAAAGGCCAGATGGTCCAAACAGCTAGGTCTTGCTCAGAACTGGAAGTTTGTAGGAACGAAATGAGCACTTCAGTACAGTTTTTTTATTGAGAGGGGATATCCCCCACAACTGGTTCTTTATACCTGTGAACAAGTGTTGGAAGGATGGGGGACGAGATATTTGCCCTTATTAGGAGCCCCACATTTGGACAATAAGTCTGGGAACAGCAAATATCCCTACATTTACTCTATGGTCTTGACTTGTGGTGAACTGAGTGGAAGAGTTAGAGGCATATTGGAAAAGAATTGGGTGATATTTAAGGATAACAATGAATTTAACACCCTTGGTAACATTCCCAAATTTCTTTATAAAACAGATTTGAACCTAAAATTCTTGTTAGAACACCCGGTGACCCCCAAGAAGTAAAATTTTAAAGGAACAGAGAAGTGTGCAGCTTGTAGATACAGTTTCCAAGAATATATATATATATATATATATATATATATATATATATATATATATATCTTTGTTGGACAGCCCCCTATTAATGTCAAACTTGCCTCAGGAAATTGTGGGTCTTGCAATGTGCCAATGATGCCAACATTTTTATGTTGGTAAAACTGAAAGAGTATTGTATTAGAAAGCCTATACATGAGCATTTATACCCTATTAGGCAGGGGAATGAAATAATGTCCTGTATAGACATCTTAAAAACTCTCCAATTTGTGGAGAATTTCATTTTGGGATACTGCAAACAGTGGAAAAGGACATTAGGGGTGGGTTCTGGGAGAACAAACTAGAGAGGATGGAATTCTACTGGTAGCTCAGACTTAATGCGACTGCTGTCCCAGGAATAAATGATTTTTGTTTCCTGATGCCTATTTTAAAAGGCAAATATTTGACTTTATAGCCAAGTGTTTTAGGTATTGTAATGTTTTTTTTTTTTTTGTTTGTTTTTAAAGAAGTTAATTAGATAAGAGTTAACATGTTTATTAGATTTCTAATTGATAGGTATGGTTTGACCTTCATTTGTATACAAGGATGGCAAAATGTAAAGTACATGGCTCTGAAGAAGCCCTAATGTCTTTGGACGAAACCGCTGGACTGGATTACTATACGACTGGATTGTGATTTTGTACATTAAAGTTTTACTTTTTCCATCCGTTGGTCCACTTGTGGTGGTTCTAGCTGGACACTGCTTGAGGTATTAATAGTTTCCTTTAGTTTCTCAAAGACTTGCTCAGCTGGAGATCCGTACAGGAACTCTGTCTAGTTGGGAATCTAATAACTCTTCTTTTACTTGGTCCGACACTGGCCAAGTTCTGCACCATGGATGTCTGTGGAGAACTGAACCGGTGGCAGTTTCTCTGCAAACATCATTTAAAACATCATATCCACATTTCAAGGATCATAGGAGGTTACTGGGCTATCGACACGGAGGTCATTTCAAGACTAGCCATTTCATCCCAATGTAATACCATAGATGCTCTAGTCAGTACCCAGGATTGTATTTAGTAATGACTGCCCATGTCCAGGAGGGTTGTAGGTGCTATCCCCAGTAAGAATTTAGTGCTCCAGCCACTCGCCCAGGTTCCTTTTGAACAGTGTCATAGAGGTGATATTTTACATGAATTGGCAAGCCTATTCCAAAGACCAATCTGTTCCTCCAGTACATAGTACTGAAGTTGCAGGCCATACTTAGGTCCATGGAAAGTACAGTTGTGTACACTTACCATAATTGTAGATGTTTGAGTGTATTCACTGTTGCAGTCATCACCTGTGAGTTATCCCTGCTGTGGTAGTCCTCGGCCGGTCCGAATAGCACAGTCAATGTTTTTCTGCATCGGCTGCTGTCACCTGTAGTTTGACATCAGGTCATCAGTGCTATAAAGCAAGGCAGCCGATGTCATTAGTATTAGTATTTCTTGCCCTAACCCATCAGAAGCACAAGGAAATAAGGTAAAGTGGTCCTGGTGGCTAAAAGCCACCGTGGGAAACTTATGTCCCCCTAGGGAAAGAGGATTCAAGGGGGATGAAGGGAAATCAGGACTGCAACAGTGAATACACATGTACAGCAACATTTATGGTAAGTGTACACAACTGTACTATGTTCTTCAGGTTTCACTGTTGCAGTCATCACCTGTGGGAGGATTCCCAAAGCTGAGGAGAGGGGTGGAAGGATAGGTTAGAGCCCTAGACATGGGCCAGCAAGTCCTGCAGAGCTCCAGAGGCAAACCTAGCCCTAGGCTTAAAAAAAAAAAAAAAAAAAAAGGTAGGTGGTAATGCTTTGTAAAGGTATGGCCAGAGATCCAGGTGGCAGCTTTTCCAAGATGTCCCAGTGGGGACTCCTATGAGGAAGGCTAATAAGAGGGATGGAAGGATGTCGGTGCTGGCCCCTCTGGACTGGCTCCAGAAGCAGAATCTTTTCCATTTCCCTATGTAAAATTTTCTGGTGCTGGGCCTTCTGGCCTCTGTGATAATGTCTAGGACCTGTTTGCTCAACAGGGACCCCTTGTTTGCTTTTAAAGTATTAGCCATACTGAAGGATTGAGAGTCTGCAAGTCTGGATGCAGTATTTCCCTCCCACCTGGGTCAAGATGTATGAGACCAGGAGCTACGGAACAGACTGCTTGGGCCACTACCCGTGACTTAGTGGCCAGTACACTCTTGATCACTCAAATAGGTCAGCGATCCCAGGCAGGTCCGAGAGAACCCGCCTCAAGAGCTAGGAACCCAGGGACCACCGAAAGGGAAGTCTCCCAGGCAGGTGTCGGAGCCGAGCCACTCAAGGCTCCAGGCCCAAGGGGAAGAGCTGGCCTGACAAGGTCCCATGCCACTCACCCCCTGAGGAGACCTCATGGAAGCCCCACCACCGAACAATCCCTCTAAGGAAGGTCTCAAGAGGAGATAAGAGTAGGCTGAAGGAACAGAAGGGGGTATCCGCCCTCCAGCCGTAGCAGCAACCATTCCCCTCAAGACTCCAACCCAAGCTCTGGGCAGAGTTGAAGAGGAACTGTAACGGGTGTGGACCAACAGTCGCCTGTTGAGACGGATCATGTAACATTTGGGCCAGTACCTGTGATGACCTTGAAGTAATCTACTGACCCGAAGGTGGTCGCTAGGTCATAGAAGAGGTGAAGCCGAGCCTAAAGCATCGGCTCCGAAGCGAGACCGACTTCCTGAATGAGCCATCGAGCCGATAGCCATAGATCCTGTCGGTCACCACCTCGAGCCGACAGGAACTCGACGTATCGGCTCCAGCCGGAGCCGCATACAGCCACCAAAGTAACGGGTGTCGGATTTTATCGAGTCGACACCGATGCCTGTGGGCCAGCTACGGGTGTCGGAACCGGATCGAGCCGCATACACCGGCGGAGCCGATATATGATTCCGCACCCGGAGAAATATCGTGCCGGCTTTGTTGTTGCACCCGCTCCAGCCGGGAGTCGCATCTCACTGAACGAAACCGAGCCGAGGCCGCAGGCTTGCATTGCACAGAAGCCTGGGCCTTGGGGCAAGATTTAACAATCTGATGACTCCTTGCCGACTTAGCCGGAGAGCCCCTCCCGCTTACAGAAGACCCTTCTGCCCCAGTTTATTGGTGCTCCCGATAGAAGAGGTGAAGCCGAGCCGAAAAGTATCGGCTCCAAGGAAGGAGACCGAATCTCTTCCTGAATGAGCCATCGGAGCCGATATAGATCCTGTCGAGCCGACCTCTCGGATTTATTAGGAGGTCCGATATCGGTTCACGGAGCCGATACAGCCACCAAAGTAACGGTGTCGGAGCCGACCGGAGCCGACACCGATGCCTGTGCCACATGGGTGTCGGAATCGATCGGAGCCCATAATCGGCGGTCGATATTGGTGATCAAAACTGTTTGCCGGTGCCGGGCGCTCTTTGTTGTTGCGAATCGCCCAGCCGAGCGACCTCACTGAACGAAGTTGGAGTCGAGGCTTCAGGTTTAGACACAGAAGCCTGGGCTTTGAAGATTTAACTGATTTTGACGAGTTTACTTAGCCGGAGAGCCTCCTCCGCCTAAGAAGACCCCTAAGAATCAGTTTATTTCCTGGGCAGGACTCTCTGGCTGAAGGAATGACAAATAGCACAGGAGTCCTGCAGGTGAAGAGGCCCCAGGTCATAGGGCAGAAGTGTGACCGCCTGTCAGAGACATCTTCTGACAAGCACGAAGTCACACTTCAAAACATGAGATCTCTCCTTTGACATGGTGCTTAAAAACACACACACACACACCAGTCAAAAACTTTAAATTAAAGAAAATACCAAAAGGTATTCCTAAAAATAAACACACACACACCCTAACAGGAGGGGATGGGATGGGTAAAGTTTGACTAAAAATATTAAAGGAGACAGGGATTTAAAAAATTAACTTATAACTAAAATTTTTTAACAAAAAGGCTTGAATATTAGTAAGTGAATCACTTACCAGGAGCTGGTAAAAGGAGGACCTCATAAGCTTAAGCGGCAAACGAGATCTGGGTACTCTACCGCCTTGCATCATGGGATATAGGGCTGCCTCGAGCTGGTAAAAGTGACTCTCGAAGCAGTAGTGTCGAGCCGAGGGATCGGCTCCGAACCCATCAAGCAAGAATGAAGGTGAGATTGACAACTTAACATCTCTTCTTTTACTTGGTCTGACACTGGCCAAGTTCTGCACCATGGATGTCTGTGGAGATCTGAACCGGTGGCAGTTTCTCTGCAAACATCATTTAAAACATCACATCCACATTTCAAGGATCATAGGAGGTTACTGGGCTATCGACACAGAGGTCATTTCAAGACTAGCCATTTCATCCCAATGTAATACCATAGATGCTCTAGTCAGTACCCAGGACTGTATTTAGTAATGACTGCCCATGTCCAGGAGGGTTGTAGGTGCTATCCCCAGTAAGAATTTAGTGCTCCAGCCACTCGCCCAGGTTCCTTTTGAACAGTGTCATAGAGGTGATACTTTACATGAATTGGCAAGCCTATTCCAAAGACCAATCTGTTCCTCCAGTACATAGTACTGAAGTTGCAGGCCATACTTAGGTCCATGGAAAGTACAGTTGTGTACACTTACCATAATTGTAGATGTTTGAGTGTATTCACTGTTGCAGTCATCACCTGTGAGTTATCCCTGCTGTGGTAGCCCTCGGCCGGTCCGAATAGCACAGTCAATGTTTTTCTGCATCGGCTGCTGTCACCTGTAGTTTGACATCAGGTCATCAGTGCTATAAAGCAAGGCAGCCGATGTCATTAGTATTAGTATTTCTTGCCCTAACCCATCAGAAGCACAAGGAAATAAGGTAAAGTGGTCCTGGTGGCTAAAAGCCACCGTGGGAAACTTATGTCCCCCTAGGGAAAGAGGATTCAAGGGGGATGAAGGGAAATCAGGACTGCAACAGTGAATACACATGTACAGCAACATTTATGGTAAGTGTACACAACTGTACTATGTTCTTCAGGTTTCACTGTTGCAGTCATCACCTGTGGGAGGATTCCCAAAGCTGAGGAGAGGGGTGGAAGGATAGGTTAGAGCCCTAGACATGGGCCAGCAAGTCCTGCAGAGCTCCAGAGGCAAACCTAGCCCTAGGCTTAAAAAAAAAAAAAAAAAAAAAGGTAGGTGGTAATGCTTTGTAAAGGTATGGCCAGAGATCCAGGTGGCAGCTTCCAAGATGTCCCCAGTGGGGACTCCTATGAGGAAGGCTAATAAGAGGGATGGAAGGATGTCGGGTACTGGCCCCTCTGGACTGGCTCCAGAAGCAGAATCTTTTCCATTTCCTTATGTAAAATTTTCTGGTGCTGGGCCTTCTGGCCTCTGTGATAATGTCTAGGACCTGTTTGCTCAACAGGGACCCCTTGTTTGCTTTTAAAGTATTAGCCATACTGAAGGATTGAGAGTCTGCAAGTCTGGGTGCAGTATTTCCCCTCCCACCTGGGTCAAGATGTATGAGACCAGGAGAAGATGCCTGGGGGTCTGTAAAGTCAGGCTGCGCAGTAAGGGGTACCAATGCTGTGTGGGCCAATCTGGAGCAATGAGGATGGCCGTTGGTCTCTCCTCCCTTATTTTGAACAGTACCTTGGGAATAAGAGGCAGAGGAGGTAAAGCATACACAAAGCGGGAGTTCCAGGGGAAAGGTCAAGGCATCCACCTTCCATGCTAGGTGGTGATACTCCCTGGTACAGAATTTTTTCAGCTGGTGGTTGAGGTGCGAAGCAAAGAGATCCACCTCAGGAGTTCCCCATTCCTGAATGATTTGCAGAAAGATTTTTCTGTGGAGCTGACATTCGTGGGGGTCCAGTAAGTTTCTGCTTAGGTGGTCTACCAGGGTGTTGTTGACCCCTGATAGGTAATGAACAATTAGGTGTAGATCCATGGAGGCAGCTGTCAGCCAGAGGTTCATGGCTAGCCTGCACAGAGGGTAAGATTGGGACCCTCCCTGTTTGTTGATATACCACATTACTGTGGTGTTGTCTGTTTTTATAAGGAGAACCCCTGGCCTGAGATGGGGTTTGAAGGATGTCAGAAACTTTTGTACTGCCATCATTTCTTTCTGATTGATGTGTAAGGGAAGGTGCTGGGCATCCCAAAGACCTTGGGTGCACCTGCCTGCTAGCTGAGTGTCCCAAGCAATGTCTGAGGCATCTGTGGTGATGGACTGGCCAGTAGGGCGGAGGATGAAGGGAAGACCCTTGTTATTGGCACAGACCCCTTGCCCACCAGAGAACCTCTGCCCTTAAACATGGGATCAGAGGGAGAGAGATCTCTAGAGGCCAAGAGTGCTAACACCAAACGTTCTTTAGATACCACTTGAAGTTTCGCCATGTGAAGCCTGGCCAGAGGAATTAGAAGGATGACGATGACATGTACCCCAGGGCTCACAGGAACTTCCTCTCAGTGAAGTGACTTCTGGAAGCCTGCTGGGTAAAGTAGACCGGCAGGAAGCTCTGCTTTTCTGGTTATAGGAAGGCCACATTTGGGATGCTGTGTCCAGCAGTGCTCCCAAGAAATTGATCTTTCTGGAGGGTGTTTGTTTTGATTTCTTCTCGTTGATGGTGCACCCTAGGGAAGTTAGGAGGGTTTTTGACAGAGAAGGTCCCGGAGCCGCTTTTCTTTGCACTCTGCCTGAATGAGGCAGTCGTTCAGATAAGGGTAAATCTGTATATTTATCTGCCTGCAAAATTATACGGCTGGGGCTAAGCATTTGGTGAATACTCTGGGTGCAGTAGATAAGCCAAAGGGTAGCACAGAGAACTGAAAGTGTTGTGAGCCTGCTTTGAAATGCAGGAATTTCTTGCAGGATTCCCTTATAGGGATGTGGAGGTAGGAATCTTTTAAGTCTAGGGTCAGTAGCCAAGCATTTTTTGTGTCAGCATAGGCAGCAGCTGCTGCAAAGTTAGCATTTTGAATCTGGGGACACCAGGGAGGTGTTCAGAATGGATAGATCCAGGGTGGGTGCCAAGTGCCCTCTTTTCTGGGAACAAGGAATAGTCTGAAATAAAAGCCCTGGCCTGTTTGATCTAAGGGGACAGGCACTGTTGCTTCTTGGGACATGAGATTTTGGACCTGTTTTCAGCGCCTCTGCCCATTGATTTGTAGGCAAGTCTAGGTACCCTCTTGGAATTGGGGGTTCACTGAAACAGAATTTTGCATCCCTGAAAATGATCTTTAAGACCCATTGGTCGTTTGTTATAGAAAGCCAATTTTCTTTGCAGAGGGAGTGCCTTCCTCCTAGCTTTAGGTGAGTGAAGGGGGACAGAGTCATTGGGAATTTTTGCCACAGAAGGGTGGCTTAGAACTCCCTGCCCTTGGGGCGGAAATGGTCCACTGTTTGCCTCTCTGCTGGCCTTGGGATAGGGGCCTGGATGGTCTGTCCCTGCGGGGCTTACCTTGGCCGGGTCTGCTAGGTGCAGAGAAGGACCAGTGCTTAGAGGGAATGTTCCTGCTGAACCTGGGAGGTTGAACCTGAAAGAAATATTTTACTGTCTGCATAGATTTTGCTTTCTCTTCCATCTTTTTAAGTACCTCTTCTGCTTTTACTCCAAACAAGCAGTCCTTATCCAGGGGTGCATCAATTAGTTTAGATTTGACATGATCATGGAGAAGTTGTTCCTTCAACCATGCATGCCTCCTAATGACAAATCCTGACACTGCTGCCCTGCTTGAGGGCTTCTAGGGCGTCAAATCCACAGTGTAAAGAATGCGTCAAATCCACAGTGTATAGAGTGTTTTGGCCACTTGTCAAGTAAAGTGCAGGAAATCGGTTAGCTCTTTCGGACTGGCACAGTCAGGAATGGTTGAAATCATTTGTTTTACTAGTTCCAAAGTGTGTTGTTGATATTTTAACATGTGGAACTGACAGTTGAATGCTTTGATAGCTAAGGTTGCAGAGGTGTATACTTTTTTTACCCCATCTGGCCAGAGTTCTGGAATCCTTGTCAGAAGGAATAGGATTCTGGTCAGAACTAGTCTTAGATCCTCTGGGTCACTGTGTAATGACCTCTGGGTCTGCAGCAGGATTTCTGTACAGGTATTTGTGAGAATCCAGTACATTGTAATACCTGTCAGGTTTACTGGGAGCAGGTGGGAGGGTGTCAGGGGCTAAGCAGGAGTCATGAAAAACATCATCCACCACTTCTAAAATAGGGGGGATGGTCAGGGGTCTGTGCTGGAGCAGGTCCAGAAACTCTCTAAGTCTTGTCTTAGACTGGGGGAAATTCTGAGATTCCCATTGGAAATGTTCCCTGGGGGTGTGACGGGTTTCCCCAAAGGAAAGGTCTTCTGGAGGGGAGGCAGAAGGGATGGAGTCCTTTGCATCTGAATCCTCATAAGCAGTTAGAGGTGGTTGTTCCTCTTCAAAATCTGAATAGTCAGATTCCTCGAATCCTGTTCTGTCCTAATTTATGGAGAAGGGCATCTTTTCCTTTTAGAAGCTGTGGCCTGACTACCCCTGATAAGGGAGCTGAGATCCTCCACCATTTTAAGCATTTGTGCATGGGGTGGTGGAGCAGTGGCAAGAAGGTGGCTAGAGGCAGATTTTCTAGGAGTGGCCTGGCTTCTAGGCCTAATAGTATCAGTTGGTCTGAGAGGAATGGTAGTCATTTGAGAAGACGTCATTTTTTTGTCTAGATTCGGTAGTGAGAAAGGCCTCTTAGGAAGCCGGTGCCTGACCAAACCGAGGCAGAGACAGCCAAAGGCTCGGAAGACTAAGAAGATTTCTGCACTATACCAGACTCTGAAAGGGTCTCGGTAGAGGCCAGAGTAGATATCAAATCGGACATCAGGGCTGCGAAAGTGCCTCACTGAATTCTGGAGAACTGACGACCTGCTTAGCGGCAGAGTCATCGGAAGGCTTAGCCTTTTATGGTCTGTCTCCATCTTTATCTCTGCGTTTTTTTTGAATGTCCACGGATTGTTGGCTGATGGATGCCATTTCGGAATGCAAAGACGGAAAACAAAAATACCTGTCTATAATAAGAGCTCTATGACGAATGGTGCTCACGTTAAAGAGGGCAGAGAACCAACAATGGGGTACGTCGTGGTCTGTGCCTAAACAAGTGACGCAGTAAGAATGAAAGTCTTGGAGTGGGATCTGCTTTCCACAGGCGAGACAATTGTCAACTTTTTGGACATCGGTTAGTGCACGAAAAAAGGGTCCCCAACGGGATACTTGGCTTTAGACATTTTCAGCTGAAATTCGAACTCTGGTAGCGACCAACCAGCACTCTTGCAAACTGCTTCTGCTACGGGCTCCACAGCAAAAAAGACCGATGTAATGATGTCGGCTGCCTTGCTTTATAGCACTGATGAACTGATGTCAGACTTCAGGCGACGGCAGCCGATGCAGAAAAACAATGACTCTGGTATTCGGGCCTGCCGAGGGCTACCCCAGCAGGGATAACCCACAGGTGATGACTGCAACAGTGAAACACAAAGAACATCTTACATTTCACAGGAAAGTACAGTTGTGTACACTTACCATAAATGTAGATGTTCGACTGTATTCACTGTTTCAGTCATCACATTTGGGTCACCTGCTTGCAGTAGCCAGCCCTCAGTCGGCCTGATTATCAAAGTCTTGCATCCTGCATTGGTTGCTGTCTCATCTTCCATGACGTCAGGTAGTCAGGGGTATAAAGCATGCAGTTGATGCCATTACATCAGTTTTTCTTGCCCCAGATGTCAGGTGCCTCCCTAATGGGAAGCAATTAAATATATACAAAAAAAAAAAAAAAATATATATATATATATATATATATATATATACATATATATATATATATATATATATATATATATATATATATATAAAACACAAGGTTATACCTCAAACAAAAAAGCAAATACACCAAAAAGCTTTTAAGCCTAGTAAAGGAGAGTAGAGGTATAGCCAAAAGAAGTAAGGGGGCTGGATGGAGGGTAACCAGGACTGCAACAGCGAATACACTCAAACATCTACATTTATAGTAAGTGTACACAACTGTACCATGTTCTTCGTGTTTCACTGTTGCATCACATTAGGGGAGATTCCCAAAGCTAAGGATGGGAGGAGGAATTTAGATAGCATTAGGACCAGCTATAAGGCCCTGCAAGACTGCAGTGGCAAAGCCAGCTCTGGATTTAAAGAAAATTGGCAAATGGTAATGCTTGATGAAAGTATGTACAGAACTCCAGGTAGCAGCTTCTAGGATGTCCCTGGTAGGGACAACCTCTGAGAAAGGCTGTAGAGGTAGATGCATCCCTGGTTGAATGTGGTCTAATCCCCTGTGGGATAGGTTTTCCATGGTGCTTATAGCAGAAATGAATGCAAAAGCCTATCCATTTAGAAATGGTTTGCTTTGAAATAGCCTTCCCATCTGCCCCTGCAGCAAATGCCACCAGCAGTTGTTCAGATTTCCTTTGAGGTTAAGTCCTGTCCAAGTAAAATCTAAGTTGTCTGTGCACATCTAAGGAGTGCAGTATCCGTTCCCCTTTGCTCTGTGGATTAGAAAAGAAGGTTGGCAAATGAATGAACTGATTAAGAGCCACACTGGATACTACCTTGGGCATGAAGGAGGGATTGGTTCTGAGGGACACCCTGTCGGTATGAAAGATGAAAGGCTCCACTGCCATTAAGGGCCTGTAATTCAGATACCTTTCTTGCTGAAGTGATTGCTAAAAGGAAGGCTGTTTTCCAAGAAAGTGATTTTAACTCTGCACTTGCAGCTGGCTCAAAAGGAGGAAGAGTGAGTTTTTCCAATACAAAGTTAAGGTCCCAGGCTGGAGTTCAGGCTCTCCTGGGTGGTCTTAAGCTTTTGGCCCCTCTGAGGAACTGCTTGAGTAGTGGATGAGAGAAGAGGGGTGGTTCTATGTTGTAATGAGCTGAAACGACTGAGGCATGAATTTTGATGGAGGAAAAAGAAAGGCCCTTGTGAAGCATCTCAGTTAAGTATTGAAGAATCTGAGGTAAATTAGGCGCTGCTGTGCCCATCCCTTGAGTTTGGTTCCAGGCACAGAATCTTTTCCATTTTTCAGCATAAGATTTTCTAGTACTAGGCCTCCTTACTTCCAAAATGACATCCAACACTTGTTTACTGAGGGATGGTAACAGAGAGATTAGGTAATTAGCCAGGCTGCCAAGTTCAGGGTTTGAAGATGAGGGTGCAAAATCTGGCCCTCCTGCTGTGACAGCAGGGTAGGGATGTGAGGCAGGTGGCATGGGGCCAGCAGTGACTCACTGCGCAAGAGGGGTACCAGTGCTGGCATGGCCAGTCGGTGCAGTCAGTATCATCCTTGGTTTGTCCTGTTTGATTTTTAGTTGTACTTTGGAGAGGTGAGGCAGAGGATGAAAGGCATAAACTGATAGATTTTTCCAGCTGAAGGACAGAGCATCCACTTTCCAAGCTTTTTTGTGGGGAGTCCTTGTGCAGAATTTGACCAATTGGTAGTTCTGGGGGGAAGCAAACAGGGCTATATCTGGGCTCCCCCATTTGTTTATCAACATGTTGAAAGTCTTTGGTTCCTGTCTCCACTCGTGTGCATCCATGAGTTTTCTGTTTAGTTCGTCTGCCAGTGTATTTAGTTTTCCTGGCAGGAATTGAGCCTCTAGATGCACTTGGTAGCTCAAGGCTGTGTTCCACAGAGCCATGACTGGTCTGCAGAGGGAGTAAGAATGGGTACCCCCCTGCTTGTTTATGTACCACATTAACAGCGGTGTTGTCCGTCTTCACCATTAATTGTCCTGGAAGAATGTGGTCCTTGAAGGCTGTCAGAGCATTCTGTACAGCTAACATTTCTTTTTGATTGATATGCACGTGCATTTGACTTGGGTTCCATTTGCCCTGAATGCACTTCCCTGACAAGTGAGCCCCCCATGCTGACACATCTGTTAATTAGGGTTTGGGCGGCAGGGGGTAGAGTGAATGGTAGTCCCTTGTTTTGGTGGCAGGCCTCTGCCCACCAAAGGAACTCTAACTGTAGGCAAGGTAATATAGGAATCATTGCTTCTAGATCCTGAGAATGTTGACACCATAGGCTTTTTAGGTACCATTGTAGTTTTCTCATATGCAGTCTTGCATACGGAATTAGTAGAATGCAGGAGGCCATGAACCCCAAGGCTTGCAGTATTTGCCTTGCAGACAGCAGGGTTTTTGTGGCCATTAGTTTTGAAGTAAGTTGTCAAATGAATTTGTTTCTCTGGCGTGAGGAAAGCCATCTGAGAAGTTGTGTTCAAGCTTGCTCCCAGGAATATAATTTGACGTGATTTCTTTTTGTTTATGGTGTACCCCAGACAAGTTTGCACCTTTTGTACAAATGCCAGATGATTCAAAAGTATGTCCTGGCTTTCTGCCTGAATTAGGCAATCGTCCAGGTATGGGTATATTTAAAGATTTCTTTGCCTGCAAAATGCAATGACTGGAGCTAGGCACTTTGTGAATACCCTGGGCACAGTAGATGAGCCAAAGGGCAGTGCAGAGAACTGATAGTGCATGTAACCTGCTTTGAAGCATAGGTATCTTCTGCAAGACTCCCCGATTGGGATGTGCAGGTAGGCTTCCTTTAAATCCAGTGCTGCCAAAAAGGCATCCTTGCCTAGCATAGGAAGCAACTGGTGAAGAGTAAGCATCCTGAATTTTGGAATCACCAAAAAGGAGTTTAGGATAGAAAGGTCCATGATAGTACACCATGAGTTGCCGTTTCTGGGTACCAGGAAAAGTCTTGAGTAGAAACTTTTCCTCTTCTGGTACAGTCTGAATAGCCTTAAGCTTGAGGGACAGAGTACTTGTTTTTCAGCCTCTGCCCACTGATTTGGGGGTAGATCTGGCCAACCGTTTGGGGTTGGCAACGTGTGGAAGTGAAATCTGCATCCTTGGGAAACTATATTTAAAACCCATTTGTCCTGGGTAATGAGTTCCCAGTTTTTTGCCTGCAGAGCAATCTTTCCCCTTAAAGGAGCAGTCAGTTGAGAAGTGCTTGGAAGTTTAAAAGTTAAGTAATTGAAACAGTTTGTCTTACTACTCCCCGATTTGAAAGTGGGAGCCCCCCACTGCTTAGTCCTGTGCGCACCCTGGGACTGAAGCCTGGGTGTTCTGCAGGTTCTGGGTTTGGACTGAGGCCTGGAAGAGGCAGGAAAGGACCAATTCTTAGAGGGCCAATGCCTACTAAATCTTGGAGGCTGTACTTGTAGGTAATCTTTAACAGTTTGCATAGATTTAGCTTTTTCCTCCATCTTTTTAAGAACTTCTACTGCTTTGTTGCCAAACAGGCAGTCCTGATTTAAGGGAGCATCCAGCAATTTAGCTTTAACATGATCTGGCAAAGATTGCACCTTAAGCCAAGCATGCCTTCTAAGTACAGACCCAGTGACAGCAGCCGTGCAAGATGCCTCTAGTGAATCTAAACTGCATTGCAAAGTATGTTTTCCAACCTGTTCAGCAGAATGCATTAAATCCTGTAAATCCTTATTTTCAGCACAGTCAGGAATCAACATAATTTTCTGTTTAAGCAATCCAATAATATGCTGCTGATACTTTAACATATGAAACTGGCAGTTTAAGGCCCTAATGGACAAGGTTGCAGAAGTGTATACCTTCTTACCCCATCTATCCAGCGCCCTGGTATCTCTATCAGAGGCGGTAGGATTTTTGGCAATAGTAGCCTTAATGTCCTTGGGTCCCTCTGAAATGGTCTCAGGATCTGCAGTAGGATTTTTAAAAAGAAACTTTTGAGAGTCAGGAACCCTGTAATACCCATCAGGTTTTCTGGGAGCAGGAGGTAGAGAGTCAGGGGACAAGCTAGACTCCGAAAAGGCATAATCAACAATGTCTAGTACAGGAGGAATAGCTAAAGGCCTGTGTTTGGACATGAGTAAGAAATCCCCAAGCCTCTTTTTAGAATCAGAGTAATCCTGGCTTTCCCAGGGAAAATGCTCCCTAAGAGTATGCAAGGTTTCACCAAAAGAGAAATCCTCTGGTGGGGAAACAGAGGGAATAGAGTCCTCTGCATCAGAATCTTCATTAGGTAGATAAGGGTAAATCCTGGTCAGAGGAAACAGACATTTCAGAATCCTGGTCAGAAGTAACGCAATCAAATTCATTCCTAGGTCTCTTACAGGGGGAAGGTTGGCTTCCTCTGATTAAATTAATAAGGTCTTCAGCCATTCTTATCATTTGTTTTTTAGGCATAGAGGCCTGACCATGTGGTCTGGACATCGGTTTTCTAGGCATGGTTCGACTTTAGGTCTTGAAGAAGAAGATGGCGTTGGTTTAATATGCAAGTCAGTAGGCCTGAATACACCCTCAGAAGCCAGTGCCTGCACAGCAGCTCCGGACCCATCCAAGGTAGAGACATCCACAGGTTCCACAGTTGAAGCATCTCGCGGCATACCGGACTCCGAATAGGTCTCAGTAGAGGCCTGCGAATCTGAAGTAGTGTGCATCAGAGGCTGCGAAAGCACCTCAATGAGTACCGGCGAACTGGAGACTAGTTAGGAGAAGCGTCATCGGAAGCTTTCGACCTAGGCGGCCTGTCTGTCTTTATCTTTGCGTTTTTTCGGAATGTCTGTAGTCGGGCGGCTTACCAAAGACATATCAATTAGAGAAAAAGAAGATAACAGTATCTGGAGCTCAATAAAGGAACATTGGTTCATACAGCATCACATAATCCTTCCAGATGTCAGAATGGTAGGGGGTTGGGGTGAGGGAAGTTGAGAAATATGAAAATGGACAATACAGATGGAACATAGTGTTATGTACAGAACTTCTTTATCTCATGTTGTCAATTTTCATTTGTTCCTCAACCAATGGGAGAGATTCCCCACCTACCTAAATCACAGAAGGCCCCTAAGGAAGGATATTTGAGCACCTCTTAGCCGAATGCTGCTCTTCCCCTAGAGACAAAATTTAATTTGTTATGAGCAATAAAGGTTTGTGGACTGGCCCAAGTCGCAGCTGCACAGACATCTAGATAAAAAAACTGAGGAAGTCACCATTCATCTGGTGGAATGAGCTTTTTGAGGTTTTTTGCAAGGACAAACTCAGCTTCTTATATACAAATGAGATACAGTCAATCATTTAGATAAAGTCACTTTAGTAACTGGTTGGCCCACTTTTGTTTCTGATGAAGAAATAAATAATTGATCTGATTTTCTGAAAACGTTTGTCCTATGTACATAAAAAGTTTGTGAATATCAAGCAGATGCAGCAAATACTCTCCTTTACTTGAAAAATTTGGAAAGAAGACTATGAGACTGATTGTTTGAATAAGAATTTATTTATTTATATTTCATACCCAGGAAAGTCCGACTGGGTCAGGAACCCATTTTCACCGGAGGCCCAGGGAGAAAAGATCCAACAATGTTGCTCAGAAAAGTTTAATAAAATAGAGTAACATAATAAAAACCACACACAGAAATGCACTGCTTACTTCAATGGATTCATACTTAAGATGCTACAGTGGTAGAGAAAAAAGTAATTACAACAGTAATTAAGATCAGTATAAAAATATTAATTAAAACTATACTTTAAGAACTAAAACATTAAGTAAAACTATTTTTGTTGAAGGAAGGTTGATGGTTAGATCTGAAAGTAGGGATGAGTTGTTAGTAAGTTTAAGAAGTGAGTAGGAAACAGATGTAGGAAAATGTAATTGAGTGAGTTAAAATTAGTAGGAGGTAAAGAGGGATGGAGAGAATTTAGGGGGAAAAAGCTGGATGTGAGGGGGGGAAACAGCATTTAGGAGAAAAATGGATAGGAAGGATTTAAGAGAAGTTAGGAGGGGGAAGGGGAGGGCTATATATAGGTTTTAGAGCATATTCTGACACCCCCCCTTAAGAAGGAAAGATGAATTGGCTCATACGGATACCCTGTCTTTATGAAATATCACATAAAGAGGCTTGGAAGATGGTGCTTGAATTTCTGACACTCTTCTAGCAGAAGTAATCGCTCCTAAAAATAGAGTTTTCCATGTCAAAAATTTTAAATCACACTTAGCTGATAGTTCAAGCAGTGGTTGAGTTAATGATTGTAAAATGATATTTAAATCCTGGGGGGAGGTAGGATCTTTAAAAGGGGGTCTAAGAAGAAAGGATGCTTTACAGAGTTTGGAAGATGCTAAAGATGAATGAATTCCCGTGTGAAAATTAGAAATGGCAGCTAGTTGCATTTTAATGGCAGAACTAGCTCCTTCATTAAAACTGTGGCCAAGAACTCTAGTACTTTGGGAAATGGAGTGGAGAAGGCATCACGTTCTTTCTGCTGTACCCAAAAAAAACAAACCTTTTTCCATTTACTTTTGTAGGGTTTTCTAGTGGAAGCTTTGTGAGATGACAGAAGAATGTGATGGACAGGTGAAGAAACCTGGTCTGTCTCACTATCAGCGTAACTGGAGAAACCGTGTGGTTAACTTTATGCCTAGAACATCTGGTTTTATCAAGTCCATAGTCCATTGGGTGAGACAGAAGGTCTGGATTTGGATCCAGAATCCAAGGTGGGTAAAACAGATGAGGCCAAAGAAAGGGAAATCAAGTCTGACAAGGTCAATAAGGGGCAATGAGGATGACTGTGCTCTTCAATCGAGATGTTTTTGAAGAAGTTTGGGAATTCGAGGGGTTGAGGGAAATGCTCTAAGGAGACCAGGAGGCCAATCACGGAGACAACCATCTCTCAGTGACACTCCCTGTGGGGTGATCAGGGCAAAAAACCTGTTGCACTTGTTGCGGGGAGATGTAAAAATATTGTTGCAAGGTTGTCCCCAATGACACAATACCGCTTCACCATGTTGAGAGATCACTTGTGAGGCATCAAAATGAACCTGCTCAATTTGTCCGCTACCATGCTGGATTTTCCGAGATGTGCACTGCTATCAGAAAACAACTGGGATGAGATTGTAACACAGGGGGGTAAGATTTGGTTCCTCCTTGCTTCTTGATGCGCCATACCACTGATATCTAGCTGGTCTAAATCACAATGGTCCCAGACGGGACAGTGTCTTGGAAGGCCTGCAACACTAGGAGGACAGCTCTCATTTCCAGAACACTGACGTGAATTTGCCGCTTCGGGGGACTATGAACCTTGGACTGTCTTTCCTAAGAAATGCCCCCCCCCCACCCCCCCACCCAATCTGGGAAGCATCCATGGTCACAATGGCCTTGGACTGAGGAAGAGTGAAGGGGCAACCTTGAAGAATTTGATCGGATTGATTCCACCACAGTAGGTAATTTTTGAATGCCTGAGTTATCCTGATCTGGGTGGACAGAGGATGGTGGAGGACAGACCATTGAGTTGCTATGGTCCACTGAAGGATTTCTATATAGTATCTTGCCAATGAAATCAGGAATACTGCAGCAGACACTGACCCCAAAGCCTGAAGAATCGTTTGAGCTGAAAGAGGAATTCTGAATGATCTTTTTGACCTGGAAATGCATCATTTCAACAATTTGTAAAGAAAGAGAGGCTGTCAAGGAAACTGTGTTGAATAAAGCTCACTGAATTGTAGTACTCAAGTTGGTTCTAGTTGAGATTAGTTGTGACTGACAGTAATTCCCAGGTGAGAGCATAATAGGAGCACATAATCTTGAGCCTTGATTAAATGATGCCTGCTTGGAGTGGTTATGAGCCAGTCATCCAAATATGGAAACACAGAATTGCTGCAGTCTCAATTAAGTTGCTACAACTGCCTTGCATTTGGTGAACACTCTGGGGACTGTAGTGAGACCAAAGGGAAGAGCTCTGAACTGATAATGACTGGCTTCCAGCCAGAAGCATAATTATCTTCTTCATTGCCTGTTCATTTTTACATGCTAGATTTTCAGAATGCATACTATCAAGCACATACAGCCATCCTTGTGCAGAAAAGGCAGAATGGACTGAACAGTGACCATTTGGAACTGTGTGTACTGAACTGACTTGTTCAGATTGCCAAGATTGAATACTGGTCTCCAGTCCCCTGTTTTCTTTGGCACTAAAAAGAATCCTGAGTAAGTTCTGGACTCTTTCTGGTCTGTGGAGACTACCTGGATGACTTTTTTCTAGCAGCTTTTTTATTTCTAGTGCTGCAGCTTTCCTCTGATTACGTGGAACATTGGGAATTTTGTATACCATTCAGGGAAGAGAAAAAGATATCACATAACTTCTGGAAATAATCCTCTGCAGCCAGCAATCTTTTGTAATCTCTAGCCAGGCTCTCTGGTGCAGGAATAAGCAACCCCCAACTGCCTCCAAAGTTGGACAACTGGGCCTCCTTTCAAGACCGCTGATGGGATCTGTCAGAGAAGTTATCTCTGGATCCATAGTTCTGAGAGATCTTGGAAGGGAACCCCTGGGACTTCTTAAAAACACATTTTCTGACCACCTCACTGATTCCTGGAAAAGGTCCTTTGAGGGGGAAAAACATATGCCCATGTCAGACAGGGTTTTTCCTTCCTGCTCATGGCTGGATAGTCTAACCATGGGGCCAAAAAATTAATTTCTGTCAAAGGGGGCATTGACAAACGATGATGTGAAGGGCTCCCCAAAAATCTCACAGGTGCAACCAAGCAAGTCTCCTAATGGAAATGCCTGAACCCGCAACCCTTGCAGTACCTTCAGCAGCATGTGAGATGAGCTTCATGGACAAACTGGAAATAGACTGTAGGGAGGCGATCGAACTCTCCACCTCCAAAGTAATGGTCCCAGAGAGGGGTTTGGTCAGCTCTTCAATCAAGGTCCTCTGGAGTCTGGTGAAGTGTGCCAAACAGTTCAGTGACCAAAGCATAAAGTTTGCTGAAGAATACACAAGTTTCCCAAATCAGCCTAGACTCCCTGTTGGGGGGGAGGGGGGGGGTGAAAAGAGGAACTCTGCTCTGAAAGCTCCTTCTTTGTGACTCTGCTATGACCATGGCTTCAACTGGTACTCCTTTGCTCCAAAACTCCCTATCCTTTGGTGGTGCCAGAATGCTGTCCGGTCATCTGGGGATCAGCTCAATACAGTAAGGTTCCTTCTATGCCCACCAAAAAGACCACATCAATAAGCTCTTCAGCAGGTGAAGTCATCCAGGAGGTAGATGGGCTGGCACCGAAGGCTTATAGGAATACAGATTCCTCTTGGAAAGAGTTTTAAGTAGAACAAATCAACCACTACCCCCCCTACTCCACCATCCCCTGTTTAAGGATCTCTAGGATATCTTCCAAAGGAGAAGTCATCAGGTGGTGATCTTGGGGACCCCTCCCCTTCATCAAAATCACCATCTTCCATGGCAGACTCTACGGGAGAGTTGAAGTGCCTCCTTTTGTACTTTTTCTTCTTAGGGACTTCTTCCATATTATGTTCTGGTGAACTATCAGAAGATGTCAATATACCCTTGTTGGTTGTCCTGGAGAGTTTGGGCTGGCTGTCCTTATGGAAGAGGATGATGAGACCCAGGATGCAAAGACAAGAGGAGTTTGGGAAACTGGATCAGAGGAGAATGGAAGCGTACTTTCTCCTGGAGCAGAGAAAACTCTCTCCAATACCTCAAAGGTGGAATGCCTCCAACAGAAAGAAACCGATGAATCCAAAAAGACACGCTTCTGGACCGTTGGCTCCTTCCAGCTTGGAGGCAAACCACTCAAAGCAGGGATCAGAGCTGTCCACTGCTGAGGCCTGAGGGGAAGAGATGACTCCAACAACCTCGTAGTCAACTCCATCATCCCGGATGCTACAGCTCTTAAAGTCCTCAGGCTCCAACACACTCTGAGCCAGTATACTCAGAGATGGTACTGGCATAGAAGATGCAGCAATCCTCGAATTCAATATGGACGGATTGAATCTAAAATGGACGGATCTGGAATTCTCGGGTCCAACTGCTCCAAAACCGCAGGACGATTCTGAGAAGAAAAGACTGCAGAGGTTGTGCTGATAAAGGGCTCCGGACCCGATTGGGTTGGAGCTGGAGGATCTCCGATTTGCATTTGTGTTGAGAGGAATTTTCTCATCATCTTATCCACATCTTCTTCTGTCAGACTTCTGGTGGAATGTAAAGACCAAGCAATGGAGGTTGTCCTGGACTGATTATACCTTTCTAGGAATGGGGATGGGAGCAGAGAAATAATCGGATCCAGTGTCGGAGGAGATCGAATTTGATGCTCACTGTGCTTCTTAGGATCTGAGGTGGTAAGATCAGACAATTTAACTTTCGGATCTGAAGTACATAGATTCAAAGATTTTTGCTTCAGATCTAAAGGGATCAGATCTGAGGGTTTAGGAATATTTCATGGAGGTGCCACCAGAGAAAGGAAAAGAAAGAAAATGCACACTATAAAAAGTATAGGAATGACAGAAAGGTAAACAATAATCTCTAAACACAGAAAAAAAAGTGGTACTTTTGCTTACAGAAAACACCAACACTCAAGAGCTAGCTTTGAACATGTCTATACGCGAAGGCAGCAAACAAGATCTGAAGTAAGGAGGGAGTTTAGTGCATTATGGTTAAGAAAGGAGCCTGAGAACTTTCAGTGTTTCACGAGCTAGAAAAAAGCAGTCGTGCCAGATCAGACGGTCAGATACAAAAACCCCAATGTTGTGGAACGAATGAAAATTGACAAATTCAGATCAACTGTTTTTTGATAACTCCTGAGCACAAAAACTTTTAGCACAATGACTCGGGCAACAGAAAGCAGAAAGGGTTGCCGCCAAGCTTAAGGAGCATATAAACAAGGAGGATAACAAGAGATCCTATAGAGGTACTAGAATCACTTTGGAAATTTTATGAAAATCTATAAAGCAGAGAAATATGGAAATCAAGAAAAGTACAAATGGAAACGTTTATGTAAGAATTAAATATGCCAGGGTTAGAGGTAGATGAGGCTCAATTGCTAACAGAATAGGAGGTGATGAGATAAAATGATGTTGTATAACCAATCAACAGGAAAGTCTCCAGGAATAGATGGTATTCTGGTTGAAGCTTGGAAGCTAGTAGTGAAAACAAAACAAAACCTTCCAGATCTTTGTAAGTTTAACAGTATTTTAAGAGGAGAAGCACCAACATCCTGGTGGCTGTAATACCTGAAGAGGGTAAAGACCTATCAGATCCAGTTTCATACAGGTCCATTTCAATCCTAAACCAGGATTATAAAATATTTATGTCTATAGTGGCTACAAAATGGCTAAGGTGATGCCAAAAAGTACAGTTGTGTACACTTACCATAAATGTAGATGTTAGAGTGTATTCACTGTTGCAATCATCACATTTGGGTTATCTGCTTGCAGTAGCCCTCATTCGGCCTGATTAACAAAGTCTTGGGTCCTGCTTCGGTTGCAGTCTCCTCTTCTGTGACGTCAGGGGTATAAAAAATGCAGCCGACGGGATTGCATCAGTTTTTCTTGCCCCAGATGTCAGGTGGCCCCCTTAATGTGAAGCATAAATACACACGCACACACACATATATATATATATATATATATATATATATATATATATATATATATATATATATATATATATATATATATACACTAAAGGAGAGTAGAGATATAGCCAAAAAAGACAGGGGGCTGGAGGGAGGGTAACCAGGACTGCAACAGTGAATACACTCAAACATCTACATTTATGGTAAGTGTACACAACTGTACCATGTTCTTCATGTTTCACTGTTGCAGTCATTAGATTTGGGTAGATTCCCAAAGCTAAAGTTGGGAGGAGGAATTTAGATAACATTAGGACCAGCTATAAGCCCCTACAAGACTGCAGTGGCAAAGCCAGCTCTGGATTTAGAGAAAACTGGCAAATGGCAATCCTTGGTGAAGGTATGTACAGAACTCCAGGTAGCAGCTTCTAGGATGTCCCTGGTAGGAACACCTCTGAGAGGCTGTAGGAATAGATGCAGCCCTGGTTGAATGTGGTCTTATCCCCTGTGGGGTAGGTTTTCCATGGTGCTTATAGCAGAAATGAACGCAGTGGCCTATCCACTTAGAAATGGTTTGCTTTGAAATAGCCTTCCACTCTGCCCTTGCAGCAAATGCAACCAGCAGCTGTTCAGATTTCCTGAGAGGTTTAGTCCTGTCCACGTAAAATCTAAGTTGTCGGTGCATGTCCAAGGAGTGCAGTATTCGTTCCCCTTTGTTCTGTGGATTAGAAAAGAAGGTTGGCAAATGAATGGACTGATTAAGGACCACACTGGATAACACCTTGGGCATGAAGGAGGGACTGGTCCTAAGAGACCCCTGTCTGCATGAAAGATTATGAAAGGCTCCACTGCCATGACAGCCTGTAATTCAGGCACCCTTCTTGCTGAAGTGATGGCTAGAAGGAAGGCTATTTTCCAAGAAAGGAATTTCAGCTCTGCATTTGTAGCTGTCTCAAAGGGAGGTAAAGTGAGCTTTTCCAGTACAAAGTTAAGGTCCCAGGCTGGGGCTCTACTGGGTGGCCTTAAGTTTTTGGCCCCTCTGAGGAACTGCTTCAGCAGTAGATGAGAGAAGAGAGGTTGTTCTGTATTGTAATGAGCTGAAATGGCTGAGACATGAATTTTAATGGAGGAAAAGGAAAGGCCCTTGTGAAGCATCTCAGTTAAGTATTGAAGAATCTGAGGTAAATTGGGTGCTGCTGTGCAATCCCCTGAATTTGGCTCCAGGAACAGAATCTTTTCCATTTTCAGCATAGGATATTCTAGTACTAGGCCTCCTTGCCACCAGAATGACATCCATCACTTGCTTACTGAGGGATGGTAACGGAGAGATCACGTAATTAGCCAGGCTGCTAGGTTCAGGGTTTGAAGCTCTGGTTGCAGAATCTGGCCCTCCTGCTGGGACAGCAGGGCAGGAGTCTGAGGCAGGTGGCATGGTGCCAGCAGTGACGCACTGTGCAAGAGGGGGTACACCAGTGTTGGGGTAGCCAGTCTGGTGCAATCACTATTGTCCTTGGTTTCTCCTGTTTGATCTTTAGTAGTACCTTGGAAAGGAGAGGCAGAGGGGGAAGGCATAAACTGATAGGTTTTTCCAGGTGAAGGACAGGGCATCCACTTTCCAAGCTTGTTTGTGGGGAGTCCTTGTGCAGAGTTTGTCCAATTGGTAGTTCTGGAGGGAGGCAAAAGTACAGTTTTGTACCTACCATAAATGTAGATGTCCGAGAGACATGCAACTGCAGTCATAACATGTGGGTTGTCCTGCCTCAGGCAGCCCTCGGTCGGACGGATTCCAAAGTCTGGGTCCGACGTCGGCTGATGTCGCATTTCTCTCCGACGTCAGAGCGGCTGGAGTATATAAGCATCAGCCGACGCCATTTTCTTCAGTGTTTCTTGCCCCAGATGCCAGGTGCCCTCCAAGGAAGGCTGTAATCAAATTGGAAGACAAAAACAGGATTCCAAACAAATACATGAGCAATACAACAAATACACCATAACAGATATCCCCAGCTAAGAGAGAGAGGGATAAGAGTGGACCCTAAGCATAGAGGGGTATGGAGGGAGGGAAAACCCGACTGCAGTTGCATGTCTCTCGGACATCTACATTTATGGTAGGTACAAAACTGTACTATGTCCTTCAAGAATGCAACTGCAGTCATAACATGTGGGAAGAATACCATAGCTTAGCTGGGGGAGGAGGTATGCTCTAGGAAAGAGATGGTGTGGCAATCGAACCCTGCAGGACTGCCGAAGCAAAGCCTGCTCTGGATCTGGAGTATAGGGGGAGATTGTAGTGTTTTGAGAATGTATGCACGGAGCTCCATGTAGCAGCTTCTAGAATGTCCTTTGTAGGCACCCCTCTTAAAAATGCTGTAGAGGTGGCTGTAGCTCTGGTGGAATGTGGTCTGACATAGGCTGGAACAGTCTTTCCATGAAAGGAATAACAGAATCTGATGCAATGTCCAATCCATTTAGAAATAGTCTGTTTTGAAATTGCTTTTCCTTGGACTGCAGGGCGTAAGCTACAAAAGCTGTTCAGACTTCCTACTGGCCTTGGTTCTGTCCAGGTAGTATCGAAGTTGTCTATGAATGTCCAAGGTATGTAAAATCCTTTCCCCCTTATTCTCAGGATTGGGGAAGAAGGCAGGCAGATGGATGGCTTGATTTAGAGAAACCCTAGATACCACCTTTGGCATAAAGGTAGGGTTGGTCCTTAATGAAACCCTGTCTCTGTGGAAAATAATAAAGGGTGGTATTGCCATTAGGGCCTGTAGTTCCGAAACCCTTCTTGCTGAGGTAATTGCCAACAGGAAGGCTGTTTTCCATGAGAGAAATTGCAAGTCAACTGAAGCTGCTGGCTCAAAAGGAGGAAGAGTCAGTTTTTCTAAGACAAAATTGAGGTCCCAGGCTGGCACTGGGGCCTTTCTTGGTGGCTTAATGTTCTTGATTCCCCTGAGGAATTGCCTTAGTAAGGGGTGAGAAAAAACAGGAGGATCAGTGTTGTATCTGGCTGAAATAGCAGATGCATGTATTTTTATTGACGAATATGATAGGCCACTCTAACATATCTGCCAAATATTCCAAGATAAGTGGGATGTTCAACAATGATGCATCATGCCCTTTGCTGGTATTCCAACTGCTGAATCTTTTCCACTTTGCTAAGTAGACCTTTCTGGTGGATGGTCTTCGAGCCTCTGTTAGTATCCTCTGGACTTCCTTGGAGAGAGTTAAGTTGAATGTATTTATGGGATCTCCCAGGCTGTTAGCTGCAGAGTTTGAAGGTTTGGATGCAGTGTTTCGAAATTGTGCTGAGTCAAAAGTAGAGGCCACTGAGGGAGGGCCCACCTCCTGGTGTGACATATGCTCCGTAGTAGTGGGTACCAGTGTTGTCTTGGCCAATCCGGAGCTATTATAATTCCCTTGGGCTTCTCTGCTTTGATCTTTAGTAATACTGAGGTCATCAGTGGCAGAGGTGGGAATGCATAGACTGCTAGGGAGCTCCAGTTGAATGAAAGAGCATCTATTTTCCAAGCCTTTGGATGGTATGTCCTTGTGCAAAATTTTGGTAGTAGATGATTGAGGTGAGAGGCAAATAGGTCCACTTCTGGCTTGCCCCATGTCGAAGTGAGTTGTCTGAAAGCCTTCGATGCAACTTCCACTCGTGTGGATCTGTGAAATTCCTGCTTAGGCTGTCCGCCAACACATTGTCTTTTCCTGGAACAAACTGTGATTGCAACTGGATGTTTAGACTCAGTGATTTCTCCCAAAGCTGCATTGTCAGTCTGCAAAGGGGATAAGAGTGAGTGCCCCCCTGCTTGTTTATGTACCACATCACTGTGGTGTTGTCTGTCCGTATCATTAAGTGACCTTGCTGGAGTTGGTTTTGAAAAGCCTCGATAGCATGCCTTACTGCCAGCATTTCCTTTTGATTTATATGCAGATGTGTTTCCTTTGGGGACCATTGTCCTTGTATACATCTGCCTTCCATGTGCGCCCCCCATCCGAGGTCTGAGGCATCTGTAGTCATGGTCTGTGTTATATGTGCTTTTTTGAATGACAAACCTGTGTTTTCCTGGCTCACCGAAGCCCACCATAGGAATTCCTTTTGTAAGCATGGGATGAGTGGTATGATTGTCTCCAAGTTGTTGCTGTGCTGAGACCAAATGCTTTTTAGGTACCATTGAAGCTTTCTCATGTGTAGTTTTGCTAATGGAACCAGTAGGATGCAGGATGCCATGTAACCCAGGGCCTGTAGGACTCTCCTTGCAGTCATCTGGGTGAGTTTTGCTAAACCTTTGAAGTACTGAGTTAACTTCTCTTGCTTGTCTTCTGTCAGGTAAGCCATTTGAGAGGCTGTGTCTAGTTTGGCTCCTAAGAAGATTATTTGCTGGGATGGCTGCAGTCTTGACTTTTGGAAGTTGACTGTGTATCCAGGAGCTTGAAGTAATCGTATGACATATTCCAGATTTTTTGTCAACATCAATGTCGTCCGCTTGTATGAGGCTGTCGTCCAGGTACGGGTAAATTTGTATACCCTGGAGCCTGCAATGAGCAATTACTGAAGCCAGGCATTTTGTAAACACTCTGGGTGCAGTAGATAAGCCAAATGGCAATGCTGAGAATTGATAATGCTCTGGCCCTGAAAGAAATCTGAGGTATCTTCTGCAACTGTGTCTGATAAGGACATGCAGGTATGCCTCCTTGAGGTCCAGAGTAATCAGCCACGACTCCTTGCCCAGCAAGGGAAGGAGTTGCTGTAGAGTCAGCATTTTGAACTTTGGTACTATGAGAAAGGTGTTTAATGCGGACAAGTCCAGTATTGGTCTCCATTGTGTTTCTTTTCTTGGAACAAGGAACAGTCTCGAGTAAAATCCCTGTTCTTGTTGTGGAACTCTTTCTATTGCTTTCATTTGAGTTAGCAGAGAGATTTGCTTGATAGCCTCTGCCCTTTGATGTTGTGGTAGATTTGGCATGCCTTGTTTTCTTGGTAAGGTATGAAAATGAAACCTGTACCCTCGGTCTATAATGTCCAAAATCCATTTGTCCCTTGTCAGTCTGTGCCAGTTTTCTGCAAACAGAGATAATTTCCCAGCCAAGGGAGCTTCCAGTTGTTCCCTGGTAGGCGGTAGTAGAGGAAAGTCATTGAGATTGTGGTTGTTGGGCAGGAGAAACCCCTGCGTCACCTCTTTGGTTTCCTGGCTGCCATTGACGTCCCCTGTAAGGGCCTCTGTATTGGCCTCTTCCTCGGCCACGTCTGTTCTTACCCCTTTGAAACTTTTCTGGATTAGGAAAGGACCAGTTTTTTGAAGGCCAATTCCTACTGAATCTGGGGGGTTGAACCTGGAGGAAATCCTTTACAGTTTGAACTGATTTTGCTTTTTCTTGATGGTCTTTAGTACATCCTTAGCATTTGCACCAAAAGCTTGTTCTTTTCCAAAGGTGCATCCAGAAGCTTTGCTTTACATGATCTGGTAGAGGTTGATCTTTTAACCAAGCATGTCTTCGCATCACTGCCCCTGTCATAGCTGCCCTACATGAAGCTTCCAGTGCATCATATCCACACTGCAGGAAGTGATTGCTTACTTGCTGAGTGTTATGTACAGCTTCCTGCAAAGTCTTCCTGTCTAAAGGATCAGGAGAAGCTAGTGTTTTTTGTAAATCTTCTAAAAGATAATCCTGATATTGGAACATATGAAAAAGGCAATTTAAAGCTCTCATAGATAAGGTAGTGGAAGTGTAAACCTTTTTACCCCATCTCTCTAAAGACCTTGCTTCCCTGTTGGAGGGTAAAGGATTTTTTGAGGTTGGGGCTGAAACTCCTTTAGGCCCCTGTGAAATAGTTTCCAAATCAACAGTATGGGCCCTGAATAAATGGGAATGAGTTTCAGGGACCCTGTAATACCCGTCTGGCTTGGCTGGTGCAGGAGGGAGAGTATCAGGGGTAGCACTAGAATCAGAATACAAATCATCCAGAACATCAAGTACAGGAGGAATAGCTAAGGGCCTGTGCTGAGGCTTCTTAAGGGAAGTCCTAAGGCATTTCCTGGAATCAGAATATTCCTGGCCCTGCCACTTGAAATGTTCCCTCATGGTGTGCAGAACTTCCCCAAAGGAAATATCCTCAGGTGGGGAGGCCAAAGGTATGGAATCTTCTGCATCTGAGTCCTCATAGGTCTGGAAGAGCTCTTCCTGGCTATCAGAGTGGACAGAGCCCTCAGAGTCTTCATCTGAAGGAGTAGGGTCAGAGGGTTCAACCCGGGGTCTTTTATCAGGAGGAGGCTGGGATGCTCTCTCTGGATGGGTCTGCGAACCTCTAATCATGGAAATTAAATCAGCAGCCATGGACATAATTTGTCTCTCTGGAGTCGGCTGAAGTAAAGATCTAAAAGTAATATGCTTTGTTTTGCTGGCTGCCTTAGCCCTAGTGTAGGCCTTAATAGACATGGCCATAGGAGGCCTGGCAGCTCCACGTGCAGGAGTGACCTTGTCTACAGCAATGGTCTCGGGCATTTCCTCGGTTTCGGTATCCGGAGGAAAATCTATAACTGGCGGAGTAATGTCTGGAATCGGAGTCGTCGGTAATGCGGTGTCTTCGGTTCGGAGCGGTGGAGAGACAGTCTCAGAGGGAACCAAAGCACTCGCGCTAGATTTTGGCGTGGAGTCGGTAGTAGACGCGGGCCGAGGATGTCAGTCCCGGTCTTTTCGCTTTTTGGGAGTTTGCGATTTCGGAAGATCCGACTGCATGGTATAAGCAAATTTATCGCCGAAAAAGTCTTCAGCGAACTCCGCCCGGCGCCTGAGAGTGTGCTTGTTGAAGCGAGCACAGGCTACACAGGCCGAGACGTCGCGGTCTGGGCCCAGGCAAGGGAGGCAGTAAGAGTGGAAATCCTTATGAGGTATTTGTTTACCACAAAAAAGACAATTGTTAACTTTTTCAGTAATTTCTGACATCGGCTGAGCAAGAAAAGGTCCCCAACGGGGTACTTAGCTTTTTTTTGATGACTTCGGTATCGTAGAATACAGGAGCTGACAGACTGGCACTTGCGAACTGCTTCTGCTTCGGGCACCGCGCTGCAAGAAAGACTGAAGAAAATGGCGTCGGCTGATGCTTATATACTCCCGCCGCTCTGACTGAGAGAAATGCGACATCAGCCGACGTCGGACCCAGACTTTGGAATCCGGCCGACCGAGGGCTGCCTGAGGCAGGACAACCCACATGTTATGACTGCAGTTGCATTCTTGAAGGACATCAGGTCTATCTCTGGGCTCCCACATTTGTTTCTCAGCATGTTGAATATCTTTGGTTCTAGTTTCCACTTGTGTGGGTCCATGAGATTTCTGCTTAGGTCTGCCAGTGTATTTAGCTTTCCTGGCAGGAACTGAGCCTTTAGGTGCATCTGGTAGCTCAAGGCTGTGTTCCACAGAGCCATGGCTAGTCTGCAGAGAGGATATGAGTGGGTTCCTCCCAGCTTGTTTATGTACCACATAACAGTGGTGTTGTCTGTCTCTACCAATAATTGTCCTGGAAGCATGTGGTCCTTGAAGGCTGTCAGAGCATACTGTACAGCTAACATTTCTTTTTGATTGATATGCACGTGCATTTGACTTGGGTTCCCATTTGTCCTGAATGCACTTCCCTGCCAAGTGAGCCCCCCATGCATAGTCTGATGAGTCTGTTGTTAAGGTTTGGGCGGCAGGGGGTAGAGTGAATGGCAGTCCCCTGTTTTGGTGGCAGGCTTCTGCCCACCAAAGGAACTCTATCTTTAGACAAGGTATGAGAAGAATCATTGATTCTAGATCCTGAGAATGTTGACACTATAGGCTTTTTAGATACCATTGTAGTTTCCTCACATGCAGTCTTGCATATGGAATTAGTAGAATACAGGAGGCCGTGAACCCCAGGGCTTGCAGTATTTTCCTTGCAGACAGCTGGGTCTTTGTGGCCAGTAGTTTGAAGTATGCTGACAAATGAACTTGTTTCTCTGGTGTAAGGTAGGCCATATGGGAAGTTGTATTCAAGCTTTCTCCCAGGAATACAATTTGTTGACAGGGTACCAGATGTTTACGGTGTACCCCAGAGAAGTTAACAATTTCCTTACAATGCCAGATGATTTAATAGTATGTCCTGGCTTTCTGCCTGAATTAGACAATCATCCAGGTATGGATATATTTGAATGTTTCTTTGCCTGCAAAATGCAATGACTGGAGCTAGGCACTTTGTGAATACCCTAGGCGCAGTAGATAAGCCAAAGGGCAGTGCAGAGAACTGAGAATGCCTGTAGCCTGCTTTGAAGAGTAGGCATCTTCTGCAAGATCCCCTTATTGGAATGCACAAGTAGGCTCCTTCAAATCCAGTGCTGCCAACCAGGCATCTTTGCCTAGCATTGGAAGCAGCTGATGAAGAGTTAGCATCTTATATTTTGGGACCACCAAAAAGGTGTTTAGGATAGACAGGTCCAGGATAGGATGCCAGGAATTGTCTTTTCTGGGTACCAGAAAAAAGTCTTGAGTAGAATCCTTGTCCCCATTCTTCTTCTGTGACAGGTTGAATAGCCCTGATGCTTAAAAGAGAGAGAACTTGCTTTTGAGCCTCTGCACACTGATTTGGGGGTAGATCTGACCAACCGTTTGGGGTTGGTAAGGAATGGAAGTGGAATCTGTATCCTTGGGAAACTATATTTAAAACCCATTTGTCCTGGGTAATGAATTCCCAATTTTTTGCTTGCAGGGCAATCTTTCCCCCTAAAGGAACAGTCAGTTGTGCAGGGCTTGGAAGGTTTAAAGTTAAGTTAATGAGACAGTTTACCATAGGGGGGAGTCTTACTACTACCTGTTTTGGAAGTGGGAGCCCCCGCACTGCTTAGTTCTGTGAATACCTTGGGACTGAAGCCTAGGTGTTCTGCTGGTTCTGGGTTTGGACTGAGAAGGCCTGGAAGAGGCAGGAAAGGACCAATTCTTAGAGGGCCAATGCCTACTAAATCTGGGAGGCTATACTTGCAGGAAATATTTAACAGTTTGCATAGATTTAGCTTTTTCCTCCATCTATTTAAGTAGTTCCTCTTTGTTGCCAAACAGGCAGTCCTGGTTTAAGGGAGCATCCAGCAATTTAGCTTTAACATTATCTGGCACAGATTGCTCCTTAAGCCAAGCATGCCTTCTAAGTACAGACCCAGTGACAGCAGCCTTGCAAGATACCTCTAATGAATGAAAGCCACATTGCAAAGTATGTTTTCCAACTTGTTCAGCAGAATGCATTAAATCCTGTAAATCTTTATTTTCAGCACAGTCAGGAATCAACATCATTTTCTGTTTAAGCAGTCCAATAATATGCTGCTGATACTTCAACATATGAAACTGGTAGTTTAAGGTCCTAATGGCCAAGGATGCAGAAGTATACCTTCTTACCCCATCTATCCAGCGCCCTGGAATCTCTATCAGAGGGGGTAGGATTTTTGGCAGTAGTAGCCTTAATGCCCTTGGGTCCCTGTGAAATAGTCCCAGGATCCACAGTAGAATTTTTAAAGAGAAACTCGTGAGAGTCAGGAACCGTGTAATACCTACCAGTTTTTTTGGGAGCAGGAGGTAAAGAGTCAGGGGCCAGGCTAGATTCCGAGATGGCATCATCCACAATGTCCAGTACAGGACGGATGGACAAAGGCCTGTGTGGGGCAGGAGTAAGAAATCTATAAGCCTCTTTTTGGAGTCAGAGTAATCCTAGGTCTCCCAGCAAAAATGCTCCTTAAGAGTATGCAAGGTTTCACCAAAAGAGAAATCCTCTGGAGGGGAAGCAGAAGGAATGGAGTTCTCTGCATCAGAATCCTCATAGCTAGACAAGGGTAAATCCTGGCCATCAGTGGAAACAGAAATTTCTGAGTCCTGATCAGAAGAATCAGAAGAAAAATCAGTCCTAGGTCTCTTAGAGGGGGAAGGGTGGCTTCCCCTGATTAGAGTAATAAGGCCTTCAGCCATTCTTATCATTTGTGTTTTAGGCATAGGGGCCTGACCATGCTGTCTGGGCATCAGTTTTCTAGGCATGGATCGAGATTTAGGCTTTGAAGAAGATGGTGTCTGTTTAATATGCAAATCAGTAGGTCTGAATACACCCTCAGAAGCCGGTGCCTGCACAGCGGCTCCAGACCCATCCAAGGTAGAGACATCTGCAGGTTCCACAGTCGAAGAAGCATCTCACGGCATACCGGACTCCGAATGGGTCTCAGTAGAGGCCTGCGAATCTGAGTAGCGGGTATCAGGGGCTGCGAAAGCGCCTCACTGAGTACCGGCGAACTGGCGACTAGCTTAGGAGAAGTGTCGTCGGTAGCTTTGGACCTATGCAGTTTGTCTCTGTCTTTATCTTTGCATTTTTTCAGAATGTCGGTAGTCGGAAGGCTTACCGAAGCCATTTCTGGATAACTGAACAGAGTACCAAAATATTTAGAAGTGTAAATAAACTGACGACGAATAGCTCTAGGTTTGAATAAGGCACAAAACAGACAGCGAGGTATGTCATGGTCTGGGCCTAAGCAATGAATGCAGTACGAATGAAAATCTTTATGAAGTACTTGCTTTCCACAAGAAATACAATTGTTAACTTTTACTGACATCGGTTTAGAGCACGAAAAAGGTTCCCCAACGGGGTACTTAGCTTAGTTGAAGACTTCGGTTCTGAAACTCGAAAACAAAAATTTCAGGAGTCTGCCGACCGGCACTTGCAAACTGCTTCTGCTTCAGGCACCGCACGGCAAGAAAGACTGATGTAATGGCATTGGCTGCATGCTTTATAGCCCTGACGACCTGACATCATGGAAGATGAGACAGCATCCGACGCAGGACCCAAGACTTTGATAATCAGGCTGAATGAGGGCTACTGCAAGCAGATAACCCAAATGTGATGACTACAACAGTAAAACACGAAGAACAACTGCCTTTTCAGGGGCCGCAAACTATAATATCTACTCATCATGATTTGGCAAATAATGAAAAAAAAAAATGGCAACAAAGGAGAGTCTTACAAATGAAGGCAATACCGTTCATAACTATCAGCAAATGCTGCTGTACCTTCAGCCTTTACATTATGCAATAGTCACACGATTAGCCATTCACCTGTGCAACTAGCTAAAAAGGACAAGCATGAGTTTCGCCACACAGACAAATGGGCTCACATCTCGGCACTTTATCAGAACTTATTATAGTATCCGTTCTGTTACTCAGTGAGGCGCTTTCGCAGCCCCTGATGCCTGCTACTTCAGATTCGCAGGCCTCTACTGACGACATGAAGAAAAAAAGAAGTTATGTCTTACTATAACGTTCCATCTGTGTTGTTGATCTTCTTCCACTCATCACTGATGGGTTCAGTTCTGAGCCCTTGGAACAGAGTCGGCTTAATACAAAGCTCGTGTACACCAAAAACACTCTAGCTAAGATGCTACCCACAATGCCCTTCCCCCAGTTAACTCAGACTGAGTTTGCATGCAACATATAGAAGTAAAAGCAGAGGCCATTTCTGCGCAGAAACCCTGAAACAAGGGCCCATAAGATCCACCAGGAGCCTTTGGTGGGGACGGAGGCTGGGATGTGATGAATGGAAGAACAACAACAACACAGATGGAATGTTATGGTAAGACACAACTTCTTTATCTGATGGTAATCTTCTTCCCATTAATCACTGATGGGACAGAATCCCAAGCTACTTGAAAACCTGGGTGGCCCTTATGGAAGAACATTCCTGAGTACCACTGAGCCAAAGGCCACTCTTCCCCTGGAGACCATGTCCAATTTGTAATGTTTGATGAAAGTATGGGGTTTAGCCCAAATGGCTGCTGTGCAAATGTCGTCCATAGAAGCTCTGGAGTGAAAAGCAACAGAAGTTGCTATGGCTCTCGTTGAATGAGCTTTGACATTGACAGGTTTAGGTTCATTTGCTTGTGAGTATGAAAAAGTAATGCAATCCCTGAGCCATTTTGATAAAGTGACTTTTGATATGGCACATCCCATTTTTGGTCCAGAGAAGGAGATGAAAGGTTGATCCGACTTGTGGAAAGATTTAGTCTTATCCAAATAAAAACGTAATTGTCTATGTACATCCAATGAGTGCAGGCAGTATTCTCCTTTATTGGAATAATTTGGGAAAAACACTGGGAGCTCAATGGACTGGTTGACAGAGAAATCAGTAAACACTTTGGGGAGAAAAGATGGATTAGTACGAAGAGATACTCTGTCTTTATGAAAGATTAAATACGGACATTTGATGCATAAGACTTGTAATTCCGATATCCGTCTAGCTGATGTGACCGCCACCAAAAATAGAGATTTCCATGATAAAAAATTTAAGGTCACATTTTGCAGCAGGCTCAAAAGAGGGTAAAGAGAGAGACTGTAATATCAGAAAGAGATTCCATGTCTCTACAGGCCGCATGATTGGGGGTCCGCTATGGAAAACTCTTTTGAGAAAGGTCTTGCAAATGTGGGTGGAGATAAGTGGAATGCCTTCAAAACAGTTATGAAAATTGGAGATAGCTGCCAAGTGGACTCGAATAGTAGAAGCTGATGCTCCCTTCTCAAAAAACTCAGAAAGGTATTGAAGTATAACAGATACAGGAGTTGAGAAGTGGTCTAACATCTGTTCTTTAGACCAGTGAGCGAACCTTTTCCACTTATCTCTGTAGAGTTTTCTGGTGGATGGTTTATGGGAGGCCAGAATAATATCGCTAACAGGTGAGGAGATGGTATCCTGCCTGGCGATTAACGGAAGTGGAGAAACCAAGCTGTCAGCTTGAGAGTGGACAGATTTGGGGGAGTCAACCCTTGGGGGTGAGAGATTAGGTCCTGATGAGTGTCCAAGATCCATGGAGGTTGTAATAGGTGAGGTCAGATGAAGGGGAACCACACTTGTCAAGGCCAGAATGGGGCAATGAGGATCACCTTGCACCTCAACCGAATTGCTTTCTTCAGGATAAGCATAGAGGAGACCCGTGGGCCAATCGTGAGTCAAAGCATTTCTCGGTGACTCCCCTTCTGGGCGAAAAAGGGCAAAGAAACTGCTGCATTTGCTGTTTGAAGGGGAAGCAAAGAGACCGCAGTAAGGCTGGCCCCAATGGCTGAAAATTTCTGCCATCACGTTCGGATTGAGAGACCACTCGTGTGGAGGGAGGATTCATCTGCTCAGCCTGTCCGCAATCACGTTGGAGATCCCCAGGATATGCGTTGCTATAAGAAAACGGTTGGAAGCTATCGCCCAGTGCCAAATTCTCAAGGCGGTAGGATTTGGTCCCTCCTTGTTTGTTTATGTACCAGACTACTGACATATTGTCTGACTGAATCGCAATCGTTCCCGATGGAAGGAGTGGATGTAGTGCCTGCAACGCCAACAGCATCGCTCTCAACTCCAGAACATTGATAGGCAAGTTGGCCTCTAATCTGCACCACGTGCCTCAGACTGTCTTTCCCTGAAAATGCCCCCCCGCCCCCCATGAGGGAAGCATCCGTGGTCACCATGGCATTGGGTTGAGGGATCTGGAAGGGGTGACACCAAAGATTTTCATCTGGCCTCATCCACCAAAGAAGATCTTGCTTGCAGGAGTTGGTGATGAGTTTAGGAGGGTGAAGATTTGCCAACCATTGGGACAAAAGGAGCCAATGTAACAGTCTCATATGTACTCTTGCAAGAGGAACAATCGGAATGGCCGCAGCCATAGACCCCAGAGCCTGGAGAACTTCTCTTGCGGACACCTTTCTTTGACAGAGTATCACTTGTACTCGTAATCTTAACCTCTGAAGCCAGTCAGCTGGAAGAGATACCAGGCTTGTTAGAGCATTGAAAACTGCCCCTATCAATTCCAGTTTTTGGGTATGTTGTAGATTGGAGTTTTCCCAATGGACTGTGATACCTAGAGACTCCACCAGTGAGAGTGTCTAGTGGAGGGCTATGGTCAGGAGACGCTTGGTGGGGGAGGAGAGGAGCCAATCGTCTAAATATGGAAACACCTGGAATCCCTGAAGTCTCAGATGAGCTGTCACCACTGCTAGGCATTTCGTGAACACTCTGGGGGCCGTCGGGAGACTGAATGGCAGGGCTCTCAACTGGTAATGATGGGCTCCTAGCCGGAAGCGAAAGACACTCCTGGAGCGTTTGTCCATTTTGATGTAGTATTACGCATCCTGGAGGTTTATCGAGCACATCCAAACATCCTCTCATAAAAAAGCTGTTAGGCTGTTAACACTAGCTGTTAATGTGGTACTTCTCTGGGTGCTTAATATTCAAAGCAAAGGCTATCTATAACCCAGCATAAGCAACTCCCGCTTGCATTGGATACAGTTTATTTTAGTCTCTATGATTAGTTATAACAAGGATAGCTAAATCCTTGTAACACTTTTCTGTGTGGACAACATTAGGAATGTGTTATCGGTCTAAATAACTGCAAAATACGATTATGCTTGGCCTGCAAGGGTAACCGGAGTTGGAGATGTATCCAGCCACCTCCCAATGTACCGAGACATTTAAGTGTACTCTCAATTACACTAGCTCCACTTGAATTCCTGTTTGTTGGTTATTGCTTTATGTTTGGGACCTGTCTGTTTCTGAACTGTTTTATGCTGTTTAGATGGTAGAACTGCTTAAATAGGACACCTAAATGTCCAACATGCTGTGTTAGAACCTTGTATACTTATGGTAGTAGTGCATATAAATATGTCTGTCCTAGCCTGTATGCTAACACCCTGGGTCTTAACTATTTTTTTCCCTCCGCCAGACTACTCCAACATTCTTTAAAACTTAAAAGGGTTCCCCTCTCCCATCAAATACCTACTTCAGTTAAGAGGAATCGCCCAGCAAAACAGTGGACCTAGCAAGGAAGTTTGAAAGAACTAAAGCCTGAAAATAGTGCATGTATGTTAACTTTCTTGATTTAGTGTACTTTACATAGTGAACACCCTTAAGGACAGCAGAGTGACTTTAGTGTGGTCAAACGCTGCATACGGACAAGCAGCAAGCATCCCCCCCCCAATATTTGTTACCTTCTTAATTATACTGCCCACCTTCTCTAGAGTGTACCTTTACATCTTCCTACCCATCCTGCCCACACTCCAGCTCCCTGATATACACACATCGCTGAAGCTGGCTATTTTGTTTGAATTAATTTAAATTCACTTAACTGATGAATAACTACATTCCACCTATACAGGATACATAATTCAGTAGTAGGCTCTCTTTCACATACCACTGATAGTCTCGCAAGCTCTCTAGTGTCCTGGACTACTGGCTGTGCCCGCTCCGTTTGCTATGCTCACTCCGCTCCTCTACCCTACCCCCATTCCCACCCACTCCATATCAATTACATTTATAGTTAGACACCACACCTACTTTCAGTTCCCCTCCCACCCAATTAGAGTCTCACATCACACATATCACTCCAATACCAACACCCTTACAATCACTCCTTCTTAGAATACCAAACTCGCATAGTTACAAATACTACCCTTAAACACTCTTCACTAGACAAGACTAACTACAAAACAGTCTCAATTACTAAAATCACTACTCTACCCATTTACTATCATCACCTTCCTCCTGCTCTCTCACCTCTCCTCTTACCTCACAATTACATATCAGTACCCCCCCATGACAAACTGAACCTATATCCACTCCCCTGAAACTGGATAACTTTCCTATCATACCACACAACCTCACCTCCTCTAGATCAGTCTCTTACTCCCACTACAAATTGTCAGTCAGAACTAACCCTCACTTCTCACGAAGAAAAACTAAATTACTACACAAACTAAATTGTATCTTCACCTGCTCCACAAACTCATTTGCTGTGGTGATATTCACCCCAATCCAGGACCCACCACAACATCCAACACAAACTCTAATCAGCTAAATCCCCTATACTATAGACAGTACAGTTTTGTACCTACCATAAATGTAGATGTCCGAACTGGATAGCATCTGCAGTCATAACAAATGGGTTGTCCTGTCGTCAGGCAGCCCTTCGGTCGGCCGGATTCCAAAGTCTGGGTCCGGCTTCGGCTGATGTCGCACTTCACCCAACGTCATCTCTGCTGGTCTTCGGGTATAAAGGCATCAGCCGACGCCATTTTCCTCAGTGTTTCTTGCCCCAGATGCCAGTTGCCCTCTTGGAAGGCTAAATTTTGGATAAATGCCAATGTTTCCAAAAAAAGTAGACGGCAAACACAAAAAATAAGCATGTATGTACATATATACAAACAAATACACCATAAGAGACTCCCCCCCTAGCTAGCTATTAGGAGGGTAAATACCCTAGGAGTACCACAGAGGGGAAGGAGGGTGGGTAATCCTGACTGCAGATGCTATCCAGTTCGACATCTACATTTATGGTAGGTACAAAACTATACTATGTCCTTCATGGATGCATCTGCAGTCATAACAAATGGGTAGAATACCATAGCCAAACTAGGGGTGGAGGAAGAAAAATTATGGTGTAGTTAGGATCCCTTGCAGTACAGCAGTGGCAAACCCTGCTCGGGATCTAGAGTAAGAGGTAAATTATAATGCTTGGCAAATGTATGCACGGAGGTCCAAGTAGCCGCCTCAATAATGTCCTTGGTTGCCACTCCTCATAAGAAAGCTGTGGTAGTGGCTGTAGCCCTTGTAGAATGAGGTCTTATGTTCTGTGGAATTGGTTTTCCATGGTAGGAGTAACAGAATCTTATGCAATTTCCTATCCATTTGGAGATTGTCTGTTTGGAAATTGCTTTTCCTTCCCTTCCTGTTGCATAGGCTACTAAAAGCTGGTCAGTTTTTCTGTTACTTTTGGTTCTGTCCAGGTAGTAGCGTAACTGCCTATGTACATCCAAGGTATGCAGCAGTCTTTCCCCCCTGTTCTGTGGATTGGGAAAGAAGGTAGGTAGGTGGATTGCCTGGTTTAAAGACACTCTGGATACCACCTTAGGCATAAATGTAGGATTAGTTCTCATGGACACCCTATCTTGATGGAAGATTAGGAAGGGTTGCACTGCCATTAAGGCCTGTAGTTCAAACCCTCCTTGCTGAAGTAATTGCCAGTAGGAAAGCAGTTTTCCATGATAGGTGTTGCAGATCTGCTGTTGCTGCTGGTTCAAACGGAGGGAGTGTCAACTTTTCTAGCACAAAGTTCAAGTCCCATGCTGGTAATGGTGGTTTCCTAGGAGGTTTTACATTCTTGATCCCTCTGAGGAACTGCCTGAGTAGAGGATGCGAAAAGACAGGTGGCTCGAAGCTGTATTCTGCTGAAATAGCTGATGCATGTATCTTGATGGAGGAATAGGACAGGCCTGTATGTAGAAGCTCTGCCAAGTACTCCAGGATGTTAGCAATATCTATGTTCGACACATCTTTTCCTCTTTCAGTACTCCAAATGACAAACCTTTTCCATTTTCCTGCATAGTTCCTTCTTGTTGAAGGTCTGCGGGCTTCAAGGATAATGTCTTTAACCCTTTGGGATAGGTCTGGGTTAGTTGCTGCTATGTGATGTTCCAGGCAGTCAGTTGCAAGGTTTTTAGGTTTGGATGCATGATGTTGTAGTTGTTCTGAGTTAACATCAAAGGCATCAGGGGTATTGACCACATTCTCCCCTGAGACATGCTCCTCAGCAATGGGTACCAGTGTTGTCTTGGCCAATTCGGAGCTATCAGGATTATCCTTGGACGTTCCTCTTTGATTTTCAGTAGTACCTTGTGCATCAAGGGAAGAGGTGGAAATGCATATGCTGTCAGGCCTTTCCAACTGAAGGATAGAGAGAGTCCACCTTCCATGCAAGTGGGTGGTATGTCCTTGTGCAGAATTTTTTGAGCTGGTGATTGAGTGGGGATGCGAATAGGTCTATTTGTGGCATTCCCCATTTCTTTGTGATGGCCTTGAAGATGTCCGGGTGTAGCATCCATTCGTGAGCATCCGAGGTGGTTCTGCTTAACATGTCTGCTAGGGTGTTCTCTTTTCCCGGCACAAATATTGCCTGTAACTGGATGTTGTAGCTCAGAGCCAGATTCCAAAGGTCCAGAGTCATTCTGCATAGGGGGTATGAATGAGTGCCTCCCTGTTTGTTGATGTACCACATGACTGTGGTGTTGTCTGTCCTTATCATTAAATGGCCTTCTTTGAGGAATGGTCTGAATTTCTGGATTGCTAGTTTTACTGCCAGCATTTCTTTTTGGTTTATGTGCAGGTGCAGCTGGTCTTGAGTCCACAGTCCTTGTATGCATTTGTCCAACATGTGTGCCCCCCAGCCTAGGTCTGAGGCGTCCGTTGTGATGGTTTGGCTTGCTTGAAAGTTGTGGAAGGGTAAGCCTGGGTTTGACTGGCATGCTTGAGCCCACCATAGGAACTCCTGTTTTAGGCATGGGATTAGTGGGATTTCGGTTTCTAAGCTGTGCTTGTGTTGAGACCATAAATTCTTTAGGTACCACTGTAGCTTTCTCATATGCAGTCTGGCATGTGGGACCAAGATTATGCATGATGCCATGAAGCCCAAGGCCTGCAGAACTTTTCTTGCTGTTAGTTTGTTCTGCTTTGTTAATGCCAAGAAGTAAAGAGGGAGTTCTTTTTGTTTTTCTGCAGTTAGGAATGCCATTTGTTTTACTGTGTCCAATTCCGCACCCAAGAATGTTCTTGTTTGGGATGGTATCAGCCTTGACTTTTGTAAATTGACTGTGTATCCCAGGGCTTGTAGTAAGCAAATGACCCTTTGTAAATCTGTTGTCAGCTTGCTTTTGTTGTCCGCTTGTAACAGGCAGTCGTCCATGTATGGATAAATTTGGATTCCCTGTAGTCTGCAGTGAGCGATTACTGATGCCAGGCATTTTGTGAATACTCTGGGCGCAGTAGATAAGCCAAAGGGCAATGCTGAGAATTGATAATGCTCTGATCCTGCAAGAAATCTGAGGTATCTTCTGCAATTTGGTCGTATGGGGACGTGCAGGTATGCCTCCTTGAGATCTAGAGTTACCAGCCAACACTCCTTGCCCAGCATGGGAAGAAGTTGCTGTAGGGTCAGCATTCTGAATTTTGGGACAATGATGTGTTTAAGATGGACAGGTCGAGAATAGGTCTCCAACTTTTCTCTTTTCTTGGTACTAGGAAGAGTCTGGAGTAGAATCCTTTGCCCTGTTCTGTTATTGGTACTCTTTCCACAGCTCTCATCTTTGCTAATTCCGCTACCTGCTGTAGAGCTTCTGTTTTTTGATTTGGAGGTAGGTTTGGCATTCCTCTTTTTACTGGTAAGGTGTGGAAGTGGAACCGGTAGCCTTGGTCTATGGTTTGCAAAATCCACTTGTCTTTTGTGATATAGTGCCAATTTTTCGAAAATAAGGCTAACTTTCCGCCTAAAGGTGCTGCTATTTGCTCCCTGGTAGGCGGTGTCAGAGCCAAGTCACTGTGATTGTCCTGTTGCAGTGGCAGTGGTTGTGTCTGTGCCTCGGTTATTGCCTTGCCACTGTCGTCCTCTGTAGGCACCTCCTCTGGATTAATTTCTGCCTCTAGAGCGTCTATTCCTGCCTCTTTAGGATTTTGTGGAGTCTGGAAAGGACCAATTTTTGGCAGGCCAGTTCCTGCTAAACCTTGGGGGCTGAACCTGTAAGAAATCTTTAACTGTTTGTACAGATTTTGCCTTCTCTTCCATTTTCTTCATTACTTGCTGAGCAGGTGTACCAAATAGACTGGCCTTATCCATAGGAGCATCTAACAGCTTTGCTTTAACATGATCCGGTAAGATCTGTTCTTTCAACCATGCATGCCTTCTTATCACTGTGCCAGTCATGGCTGATCTAAATGAAGCCTCCAGTGCATCATAGCCACATTTTAAAGAATGGTCACTAACCTGTTGGATGTTATTCACCATTTCTAATACATATTTCTTATCTAAGGAGTCATCAGAGGACAGCTTTTTAGTTAACTGATCAAGCATAAACTCTTGGTATTGGATCATATGAAACTGACAGTTTAAAGCTCTAGCTGAGAGAGTAGCAGAGGTGTAAACTTTTTCCCCATCTCTAAGGACCTGGATTCCCTTTCAGAAGGAATAGGGTTTTGCTGAGGTCGAGGCTACTGCCTTAGGCCCCTGGGATATAGTTTCAGGATCTGCAAGTGGGGCCTTGTATAGGTGGTGATGAGTGTCTGGCACCCTGTAAAATCTATCTGGTTTGGCAGGGGCTGGAGGTAAAGAATCAGGAGCAGTGCAAACATCATTAAATGCATCATCCACAACAGGCAGTACAGGAGGTATAGCTAAGGGCCTATGTTGTGGTAAGTGCAGAAATGTCCTAAGCCTTTTTCTTGAATCTGAGAAATCTTGTCCCTGCCATTGGAATTGTTCTCTCATGGCATGTAAGGTTTCCCCAAAGGAAAATTCCTCTGGTGGAGAGGCAGCTGGAATGGATTCTTCAGCATCGGAATCTTCATAAGTAGAAAAAAGAGCCTCTGGCTGATCTGTAATGTCCGAGTCATCCGCAGAATCATCAGAGGACACTGGCTCGGGGGGCTCCGCTCTAGGTCTCTTTTCTGGGGGCTGAGAGGCCCTGTCTGGGTGAGATTGGGATCCCCTAATTAAGGATATTAAATCCTCTGCCAGAGTAAGCATTTGTGAACTTGAAGTGGGCCTGTGTGAGGGGGGCTTAACAGGCACTGATTTAACAGATTTGGCTGCTTTAGCCCTGGCAAAGGCCTTAATGGACATGGCTGCAGGAGGCCTAGCAGCACCACGTGCTGGTGTAGAGACATCCAAAGGGATGGTGTCTGATAAATCACTAGGAACCACAATTGTAGGCAAGATTTCTGAGGCCGATTCAACTAAGGTAGCAGGAGCCTCAGTAGTAGTCATGGATTTGGCTGAAGATTAACCGGTTTTCTCGGTTTCGGCCGAAACCGAGACACTCGCGGCTTGCTTAACCGTGGTTTCGGCCGAAACCGCGAGGGTCGGTCTTTTTCTTTGCGTTTTTTAACAATTTGGGTAGTCGGAGGATCCGACGGCATAATGTATGCAAAATCTGAGCCGAAAAACTGTTCAGCAAACTCCGACCGACGCCTAAGCGTTCATCGGTTGAAGGAAGCACAGGCCGAACAGGCTAATACGTCGTGGTCTGGGCCTAAGCAAGGCAGGCAGTAAGAGTGGAAATCTTTATGAGGTATTTGTTTCCCACAAGTTAAACAGTTATTGACTTTTTCTGACATCGGCTGAGGCAAGAAAGAGTCCCCAACGGGGTACGTAGCTTTTTAGAAGTCTTTGAAGTAGTATTCGGTAGTAGTAATCTCTGGATCTGACCGACCGGCACTTGCGAACAGCTTCTGCTTCGGGCACCACGTGGCAAGAAAGACTGAGGAAAATGGCGTCGGCTGATGCCTTTATACCCGAAGACCAGCAGAGATGACGTCGGGTGAAGTGCGACATCAGCCGAAGCCGGACCCAGACTTTGGAATCCGGCCGACTGAAGGGCTGCCTGACGACAGGACAACCCATTTGTTATGACTGCAGATGCATCCATGAAGGACATCTACCTAATCACTCCTTTTCATAAACATAAATGCAAGTAGTATACTTAAAATTCAGGACGTTCACGTCCTACTGGCTGTATATAAACCAGAAATAGTTGTGCTAACAAACATGGTTTAAACCAGAACACCACAATAACGAGATTACAGCCCCTGGCTATAATATTATATGGAAAGATAAAGCAGAGAAAAAGGGAGGTGGGGTAGCTATATTGTTCCAAAATCATCCCAGCATTGAACAAATTGATTATAACACCCAAGAAATCAAAGATGTTGAACTAACCCTTGCCAAACTAAAACTAAACTCAAACAAACATATAATTATTGCAGGTGGCTACATCCCACCAAGCAATAACACTACTATAATGGAAAGCCCGCTAAACTGGATCTCAAACTCTCTGCCACAAGAAACTGCACTATTAGGCGACTAATATAGAATGGCCACACTGCTCTAGCCACACTGCAACTACCCACATTAACCTCCATAGATTTACTCAAATTATAACTACCCCAACCAGAACAAAGCTTCAAAATGTGAATCCATCTTAGACTGGATTCTGTTATCTGATCCCACTCTAGCATGGCACTCTGGCTGTCTACCTGGTAGTCTAAGCAACCATCAACCGACCTACCTAATTCATAACAGACCCCATTACGTAAGCCAACCCAACCTCAGAGTAATACGTAATAAAAAGACCTTTATAAACGACTGACTTCATCAATTCACTGCAAAGCTGTAATTGGACACCCCTAAAACAACCATCTCTAGATGAAATCATACAGTACTTTACTTTCCTAAAAATCCTAAACTATCATGCCCCCTCTCGAACTATAAGAGTAAAAGCTAACTATGCTCCATGGCTAACTAAAGATACCAAGACTAAAATGAGAGAGAGGGATTTGTCCTAAAGTCAGTATCAAAAGAACAAAACCAGCAGTCTGAGGCAAATCTACCAAGAACTTCACAACAAAGCCAAAAAACAAATCAAACTAGACAAAAGTAACTACTACAAAAACATGCAGGAAAATATGCTCATAACCCTATGAAATTTTGGGGTACAATAAATGGTATAATCCACCCAGGTAAAGCCACTACACCAACCCCAATACTACCAAACAACCATGACAGCGTTCCCACACAATTTAACAAGTTCTTTACCGAAACAGTTCAAACCCTTACCAATGCCCCAAATACCACTAGGAGCCCTATACCAGGTACTAGCAAAACCCAGACTACTACTCAAAACAATACCATCAACTTTTCCCTACACCCTGTACCCACTGAAGTAATTTCTAAGCTCCTTAAGAAACTCATACCAACCACACTAGCAGATAACACCCTACCAGCAGCATTCCTTCAGATAGCAGCAGACGCCATTGCCTATCCAGTGTCCATCCTCATAAACAGGTCACTTGCAGAATTCAAAGTCCGCGCTTTGTGGAAAACCTCACATATTATTCCAATGCACAAAGGAGGCAATTCCTTAGAACTCACCAACTACTGCCCAATCACAATTCTTTCACCTCTATCCAAGATATTAGAAAGAGTTGTGCATTCCCAACTACTTCAGTACCTCTTAAAAAACAACTTAATCTCCAAAACCCAGCATGGCTTTAGACCATCCCACAGCACCACCACAGCATTACTATCATTTACAGATATAGTTAACCACAACAGAAACAAAGAACTATTTGTATCTTCCATTTTCGTAGACTTCTCTAAAGCCTTTGACATGGTAGACCATAGTATTCTTCTCCAAACTCTAGCTACCCTAAACTTCAGCCCCTCCACTATATCATGGTTTACTAGCTACTTATCTGTTCGGCAGCAGGCAGTCCTATGGCATGACCAGCTGTCCCCTCTGCTACCAGTAAACATAGAACATAGGTGTCCATCAAGGATCCATCCTTGGCCCACTACTATTCTCACTATTCACCAACAAAATCAATTCTTCCTCACCCATAGCATCAGTAGTACAATACACAGATGACACCACCCTTCTAAGTGCCGCCCCCACCTTAAATGAACTGCAAACCCTTACCCAAAATACTTTTACTCTAGCTGAAACATGGTTTACAAACATCAAACTTATTCTTAACCTCAAAAAGACTAAACTAATTATTTTCGGCCCTGGTCATGCCCCCCCCCCCCCCCCAATAACAGTTTCACCATCCACTCCAAAGATAACATTCAAATCACTCCAACTGCACACACTAAACTGTTAGGTGTAGAAATAGACAATAACCTCAAATTTGACATCCATATAGCACAAACCATCAAGAAAGTTAACAAAAAGCTAAGGCTACTCTATAGGAACAGTTTATCACAAAACAAACCAAAGCTATTGCAAGAACTCATCTTTTATCCATCCTTCTCTATGCCTCTCCAATCCTTACTAATCTCCGCCAGAGTGATCTGAACAAAATGGAATCTTGTTATAACAAAATAGCCAAGTTCGCTACTGAAGCCTCATACAAATCCTACCACTGTCTCGCCCTTAACCAACTCAATTGGCTCAAGCTACCTCAACTACTCCTGTTCAATCAACTCACAATTGCACAAATTCTTCTACCTTCCAGAAAAAAACCCTGCACTACAATATTTAACTAACCCTCACATCCCTACCAGAGTCTTAAGATCTAGTTCCCTGAACCTAATAAGCGTCATCAGACACAAAAACGATGCTGGCAAATCTCTCTTTGCCTGCACTACTGCCAAAATCTGGAACTCACTACCTAGCCAAATAACCTCTATTACCTCCACTATTCAATTTAAGAAACTCTCGAGAACCCACTTCTCAAACAATAGGCTTTATTCAAGCTACTCCCCAGGTTAATTCACACCAATACCTTGTTCAAGGATACTACTAAAGGTCCCCCAATTCCTTTCTCTATAAACTTTAATAACCACCGGTTATTACTTTAACAAAAAATTGAAAGTACTCATAATTTAGACAGACGCAAAAAAAAAAATAGTTTTTAACGTTTACTTTTATTCCATGCAGACCCTACTGTTGGATTACTGTATATTAACCTGCTGACTTTACTAAATGAATTGTTAAACTATACCTGACTTATGTTTACATGGAACCTGCATCTCTGTAGGATATTCTTTTGATACTTCTTGTATGTCATGCTACTTGGAGCTTTTCTCTTCAGGCCTCCGTTGAAAATGGATGTGGGTCCAGTCGGACTTTCCCGGTCAACAAATGTAAAATAAATAAAATAAAAAAGGGAGAATGGATTGTATAGTGACCATGCAGAATTTGGTTTGAACCACTGACTTGTTTAGATGGCTGAGATATAAAATGTGTCTCCAGTCCCCGGTCTTTTTTGGCACCAAAAAGAATCTGGAGTAAAAAACGGATCCGCAGTGGTCTGGGGGGACTGGATGGATGACACTTTTCTGACACAATGTTCTTACCTCTGAAGCCACTTCTTCCCTTTGACTGGGTGGAACATCGGGAATGTTCTTTGTTGGTTTTGGGCATGATGCTAAAGGGATGTAATAGCCTCTGGAGCTTATTCTCGACACCCACCGACTGTTTATAATAGAGTGCCAGGCAGTTTGGTGCAGAGAAAAACGAACCCTGACTGCTTCCAGAGGAAAATAATCGGGCAACACTTCAGGAGCATTAAGACCACCTGGAGAAAGAATCCCTGGAGTCTTCATTTCGGGGACCCCCTCTGCCCCTAAAGGGGCATCTTCCACCATTAGAACCCCCTCTGCCTCTAGGGGAATCCTCACCACATGCGTTGCGGAAAGGACCTTGAGATTTTTTGTGCCATATTGTCCCACTCCTCTAGTTCCAGGAAAAAGAACATTGAGGCTTGGAAAAACGTAGGCCAACAGCAGACAAGGCCTTTCCATCCTGCTCGCACCTGGCCAGTGTGTCCTTTACTTTAGAACCAAACAAGGACGATGGTTCAATAGGGGCGTTCAAAAAGGAGGACTTGGAGTTTGAGAGGTCACAGATGTGCATCCAGGCATGACGTCTCATGACTACGCCTGCACCCGCAGCTCTAGCCGCCCCTTCAGTTGCATGGGAGAATAACCTCATGGACGAGTTGGAGATAACTTGCCACCCTTGAGTCTGAGAGGCAACCTTGTCTCGTGCCCCATCAGAAACTTGACTTGCGAGGGCTCCAGAAAGTTTGGAGATCAGATCCCTTTGGAGCCTCGTGAAATGTGCCAAGTAATTCAGAGACTTGACTGCAAAGGTCGCTGAAGCAAAAACTTGCTTCCCTAGTCTGTCCACAGACTCTCTGTTGGGCGGGTGGACAGTAGGACTTACCTCCACAAGGTCCGTTTTAGTGGCCGCCACCACCATAGTGTCTACTGGCAAGCGTCTAGACCAGTGGGGATGCTCCTCTGGTGGGGAAAGAATCTTGTCTGGTCTCGGGGAATGGCCTCTATAGAATCAGGGTTCTTCCATGCACGCTGCACGACGAGCTGGACTAACGTCGGCAGGTTGGGTCACCCAAAAAGTAGAAGGCCGAGAGTGGAAAGCCTGCAGAAAGACAGACTCCGAGGAAGGGCTAGAGGGCTTCCAGCCACCCCTCTGTTTCAGTACTTACAGGATGTCTCCAAAGGAGACAGTCAGGGGATGATCGTGGGGACCCTTCCTCATAACCATAGTCTATATCCTCTGTGAGGGACTCCTCCAGGGAGTCAAGGTGTTTCCTCTTGCATGCCTTCTTCCAAAGGGGTTCTTCAGTAGGAATGTCTGAAGAAGACTCGGAAGGAAAAACACCCTGAACTGGGGTTTCCTGAGGCTTGTGCTCTCGGTGTCCTGGGGAGGTGGCCTGTGGTAGCTATAGCTCAAAGGGAGCAGGGGAAGATCCAACATAGGAGCACTTTCAGAAGCAAGCACCCTCTCCATCACCCAGAAAGCAGGCCTGCCCAAAGAGGAATGGCAGCCCGGAACAGAGTAAGAATCTCGGAACCAGGGTCACACCCCACTCCGCCAGACTCACTCCAGGGGATGGAGCCTCAAGCAAGATCGGGGCAGGCGTTGCCCCCCGGATAAGAGGACAGAACCAATACACTTGGAACTGTGCTCAGAACTGAGGGTTCCACCCCCCCCAACCATGAGACTGAGGAAGGGATGGTTCCGATGGAACCAAAACCCAAAGGGGAGGCCTCGGAGCCTCAGTGAGGGTCACTGTCAGTGCTGAAGAAAGGGTTCCCACCAAGGACAGAGCTATGGGCCTCGGAACCGATGGATCCGAGGGAGGAGTATAAGTGGGAGTCCTGGGAGCAGTAGACCCAAACCCCGAAGTGGCATGAGTCTTAGGAATGTTTATCCCTCTGGCTGTCAACAACTGGTCCAGCAGGCGCACCACATCGAATTCAGACAGACTCCTGGTGGACCTTACAGACACTACCAAAGGGGAGTCAGTCTGGTCCAGAAAAGGGCAATAAGCCTGGCCTAAGAACGGGTCCAATGAGGGGGAGTACTGGGGTCCGTGGTGTTTGAATTGTCGGCACCAAAGACTCTAACTTGGAAACAGGCAATAGAGGAACGAATGGCGTTGAGAAAGGACTCTGTGCCAAGGAGGCACTCAGAGTTGAGGTTATCGGCTCCAAGGGGATCGTTGGAACAGTCTTCGGTGTGGTGAAAGGTGGAGTCAGTGCAGAGACCATCGAAGACAAGGTCGGAGCCGTAGTTGTTACTGTTGTTATGACTGGTGCCATAGATGGTGCCAAAGGTGGCGCGGATGTTGAAGTTATCGTAATGCCCAAAGAAGCAACTGAAACGGAGCTCGGAACAGAAGCAACAGGAATATTCGGAGCTGAGGAAGCAATCTTGTGTTCAGTAGAAGATTTCTGGGCCTTGTGTTTGTGGGACTTGCCCTTATCACCAGCCAGTGAAGAGGGATTGGAATGTGGAACTTTTTTGTACTTCCGGGGAGGAGTTGAGACCTCCGACACAGAAAGGGCCTCTGAGAAAGGTGAGGTTAACAGGCCTTTCAAGATAAGTTTGTTTTTTCTCTCATTCAGCGCCCGCTGACTAAAACTCAGGCAAATCTGTGAAGGAGGTTTCACAGACAGGTGAGAAACCCCAGGAAAATAGACACAATCATCGTGTAAGTCGCTGTTGGGGAGTTTGCCATTGCAGGAAGTGCAATGTTTAAATCCCAAAGTCCCTTTTTTCTCAGACATATCTAACACACAAAAAGAAAAGCAAATTACTGCTAGAAAGTTTAGAAAAAGAAGCAGAAAAGAAAGCTACCAATGATGGTATCAAACGATACCACAATGGTAGGAGAGGGAGTTACCAACGATGGTATAGGAAATACCCGATGGGTAGAGCTAGATGGAGAAATAGGGTAGAAAAATGAGTTGGATTAGAAAAAAAAGTTTCAAAATACAGCAACATTTGTAAAAATATGACACTTAGCTAGAAAGCTCGGTGAAACGTTGCTCTATGGATGTGCATCAAATGAGATCTGATGTAACTGGGAGAAGGGCATTGTGGGTAGCAGCTTAGCTCAGGAGTTTTTGGTGTACGCGAGCTTGCTATTAGGCCGACTCGGTTCCGAGGGCTCGGAACCGAACCCATCAGTAATGAATGGGAAGAAGATTAACATCAGATGTATACTTAAGACTGAGGAAATGAAAAAAGCAGTTAATCACCTACTGTTATAAAGAGTGCCTTAAAACACGGTTACAAATATGTCACCACCTTTGTATTTAGTCTTCAAATCTGCTTAAGCACAATACAAAAAAAAGTGTTAATCCAACGCCCCTCTGTCAGTCTCAAGCAAACATTTCAGCTAATCTCACTTGAATAACCACAGAAGGAAAAATATCACAACCTTGAAAATGCAATCTAGTTTAGAACGTCTGGTAGAAGTGTGGACTGTAGGCCATATGGCTGCTTCACACACAACTGATAAAGAGCTATTAGAACAATGCTGAGGCATTAACATTCCCTGAGGAATAAACACTGATGGCCACATGGCTAGCAATCTAGTTTAAAATTATTTCTGCATGTACCAGAACCAAGTATTGGGAGCAAGAGAGACAAAAAATGGACTGGCTTTATAAACTCCAGTTCTATATAAATACAAGTCAGTAACTGCTCTCTTACAGGCCATAAGCTACAATATCTACTCATGATTCTACAGATTACGAAAAAATGAAGGTGAGCCTTAGAAATGAAAGCAATACAAGTCATAAATTTAAATTTAACTACTATCACACAACACTCATGAAGCAACATACAAGGTTCTGAACACGTCTACAACTACGATACCTTCCTAGAGGAGGTCAGAGCTATAAGACAAGCCACTTTCCAGGAAAAGAATCTTAAAGAAACTGGAAAAGTGACATCAGCTGATGATTTGTCGATCATTTTAACTCAAATTTAAGATAGTTTGGAAAATTATGTTTTTAGGGTCATTAAGGTGAAATGCTCTTAGGAAACATCTTCAGAAGGAACAAAAGTTCAGAACAGGAATAAACAAGGAATGATGAAAACAGATAAATGATTTTTGCTGGAAGAAATTATATTTGAAGTGCAAATACAAAAGGCAATTCAATTAAACTTGATTGTGAGGGCGCCTGCTAAAATTCGCAGAACAGTTAACCATGACCCTTGCAGTAACAAAACTGGAAAAGTGAATTTGAGCAATAACATACTAAGTCCAAACTTTTGGAATGTACCAGGTGCTGGGGTGGAAAAAAACTGCTTAAAATGGTCCAGCAAGTTTATAAACTGGCTGTTTTGTTGCTGAGCTTGAAGAGGCACTTCACCCTTCTCTTTACATAAAATAAAATATATCACTCAAACTGAGGTTTTTACTAGTAAGTTTCTTGCTTCCTACAGAAATCCAAGTATTTGAAAGAAAAGCCCTGTAACAGAAAATCAGTGTTTTATCCTTCAAGCCATGAAATGGAAGGCCTTTACTGTTGAACAGAAGGCTTTCAGACAATACTGTTAGAAAAGATGAATCAATGGACTGATGCTCCATTTCAGTGACTGCAGAAAAACAGCTGTCCTGATGAGCAAGGAACAATGAAAATCATCACAACATTTTTCCCTTCTTACTTTTTGGAAGCTTTTTTTTTTCTTTTTTTTTTCATCAAAGAAACCACATGAACCACACAAAGATGGGCATCTGAGTAAAGAATTATCTTGAAACACTAAAATATACTAGTCAGATATCATACATTTTGATGTCAACTCTGTTTTTCAAAACTACAGACTGCCACTCAAAGCCTTCATAAAATGTGTGATACTACAAGCAAAATATTTTTTCTACAGATATTGTTATGCTAACTAAAGGTCCAGGGACTACAACACATTTCCATAGCTGCACAGCTTAATCTGCAATACTGACACACCCTAGTTTTACACTGCTTATGAACTATAACTGTCATGTTGTTGATGGCCATATATAAGATCCCAAAGAAAAGATGCACTACATGCTCTGACCAGCACAAACACAGCTAAATTCTCCAACAGAAATATGTGGAGGCACAGCTAAGCGCAGCAGGGTGGGGGAGGAAGGGCTGGGGGCGTTATGACCCTAAAATGCTCAAAGAAACTACTGGCACTAGGGATTATGCACTGGAGAAAAGTTCATGTAAAGTCTGCCTAGAACAGTATCAAAGTTATGCCATCTCAAAAGAATCTTAAAACCGATCCCAAAGCACTAGCAACAAAGTGAATAAAAGCATGCCACAATGAAACATTGATAGCTATATTCTTTCAAGTGTCAAAAAAATTCTACTGAACAATGCCAAACAATGGCAAGAAAAAAAAATCCCCCTGAAAAAAATCCTGACCTTAACACAAAGGCAGGCTGGAACCCAAAACATCATACATGAATTCATCACTCACCAGGTAGAAAGTACAGTTTTGTACCTACCATAAATGTAGATGTCCGAGAGGTATGCATCTGCAGTCCTAACAAATGGGTTGTCCTGGCCTCAGGCAGCCCTTCGGTGGGCCGGATTCCAAAGTCTGGGTCTGGCCTCGGTTGATGTCGCACTTCACCCGACGTCATAGCTGCAGTTCTGCGGGTATAAAGGCATCAGCCGACGCCATTTTCCTCAGTGTTTCTTGCCCCAGATGCCAGGTGCCCTCTAGGAAGGCTAAATTTGGATAAATGCAAATGCTTCCAAACAATAGAGAGCAAATAGAAAAGAACATGTATATACATATATACAAACAAATACACCATAATAGATTCCCCCAGCTAGCTACAAGATGGGCAAACACCCTAGGAGTACCACAGAGGGGAAGGAGGGTGGGTAATCCTGACTGCAGATGCATACCTCTCGGACATCTACATTTATGGTAGGTACAAAACTGTACTATGTCCTTCAAGGATGCATCTGCAGTCCTAACAAATGGGTAGAATACCATAGCCAAACTGGGGGAGGAGGCACTAAGAGTTTATGGTGAAGTTAAGATCCCTTGCAAAACAGCAGTGGCAAAACCTGCTCGGGATCTGGAGTATAAAGGTAGATTATAATGCTTGGCAAATGTATGCACGGAGCTCCAAGTAGCAGCCTCTAAAATGTCTTTGGTAGCCACTCCTCGTAAGAAAGCTGTAGTAGTGGCTGTAGCCCTTGTGGAATGAGGTCTGATGTTTTCTGGAGTTGCCTTTCCATGAAAAGAGTAACAAAATCTAATGCAATTTCCTATCCATTTTGAGATTGTTTGTTTTGAAATTGCTTTTCCTTCCATTCCTGTTGCATATGCTACCAGAAGCTGGTCAGTTTTTCTATTGTTCTTGGTTCTGTCCAGGTAGTAGCGCAATTGTCTGTGTACATCCAAGGTATGCAGCAATCTTTCCCCCCTGTTCTGTGGGTTGGGGAAGAATGTTGGCAGGTGTATTGCTTGGTTTAATGATACCATAGAGACCACCTTTGGCATAAAGGTAGGATTAGTTCTCATGGACACTCTATCCCGATGGAAGATAAGGAAGGGCTGTACTGCCATCAGTGCCTGTAATTCAGAAACCCTTCTAGCTGAAGTGATTGCAAGCAGGAATGCAGTTTTCCAAGATAAGTACTGTAATTCTGCTGTTGCTGCTGGTTCAAAAGGGGGAAGTGTCAACTTTTCTAACACAAAGTTCAAGTCCCATGTAGGCAATGGTGGTTTCCTTGGTGGCTTTACATTTTTAATTCCTCTGAGAAACTGCCTGAGTAGAGGTTGAGAAAAGACTGGAGGATCCATGTTGTATTCTGCTGAAATTGCTGATGCATGAATCTTAATGGAGGAATAAGACAGACCATTGTGGAAAAGCTCTGCTAAGTATTCCAGGATGTTAGCTATGTTTGCCAATGATGCATCTACTCCTTTTGTTGCACTCCAAATGAGATATCTTTTCCATTTTGCTGAATAAGTTTTCCTTGTTGAGGGTCTGCAAGCCTCCAAGATAATGTCTTTAACCCTTTGAGATAAATCTGGGTTATTTTTCCTTATGTAATGTTCCAAGCAGCTAGCTGCAGTAAGTTTGGATGCAGGATTTTGAAGTTGTTCTGTGTTAGCAGTAGAGGTAGTAGGGGTAGTGGCCATGCGTGTTCCCAGGTCATACTCCTCAGTAGCGGGTACCAATGTTGCCTCGGCCAATCTGGAGCTATCAAGATGATCCTCTGGTGATCTTCTTTGATCTTCAGTAGCACTTTGTGCATCCAAGGAAGAGGTGGGAATGCATATGCTGTCAGGTTTTCCCAACTGAAGGATAGGGAGTCCACCTTCCAAGCAAGTGGGTGGTATGACCTTGTGCAGAATTTTTTCAGTTGGTGGTTGTGTGGGGATGCGAACAGGTCTATTTCTGGCAATCCCCATTTCCTTGTGATGGCCTTGAAGATGTCTGGATGCAGCATCCATTCGTGGGTATCCGTGGTGGTTCTGCTTAAGATATCTGCTAGAATATTTTCTTTTCCTGGCACGAATATGGCTTGGAGCTGAATGTTGAGTCTCAGGGCCACATTCCAGAGGTCCATTGCCATCCGGCATAGAGAATATGAATGCGTGCCTCCCTGTTTGTTGATATACCACATAACTGTGGTGTTGTCCGTCCTTATCAGCAAATGACCCTGTTGTAGAAATGGTCTGAATGTCTGAATTGCCTGTTTTACTGCCAGCATCTCTTTTTGATTTATGTGTAGTTTCATCTGGTCTTGAGTCCATAAGCCTTGTATGCACTTGTCCACCATGTGTGCCCCCCAACCGAGGTCTGAGGCGTCCGTGGTGATAGTCTAGCTTGGGTGAGGCCTGTGGAAGGGCAGTCCTTTGTTCAATTGACAGGCCTGGGCCCACCACTGGAATTCTTGCTTCAGGCATGGAATTACTGGAATTTTGGTTTCTAGGCTGTGCTTGTGCTGAGACCATAAATTCCTCAGGTACCATTGCAACTTCCTCATATGTAGTCTGGCATGTGGAATTAATATTATGCAGGATGCCATGTAACCCAGGGCTTGCAGGATTTTCCTTGCTGTAAGCTGGTTCTGTGCTGTTAATGCCATGAAATAGAGTGGTAGCTGCTTCTGTTTTTCTGCTGTGAGGAATGCCATCTGGTTTGAAGTGTCCAGTTCTGCACCCAGGAAGGTTATCCTTTGGGATGGTATCAGCCTTGACTTTTTTGTGTTGACTGTGTATCCCAGGGCTTGCAACAGGTGAATAACCTTTTTCAAATCTTTTGTTAATTTGTCTTTGCTGTCCGCTTGTAACAGGCAGTCGTCCAGGTATGGATAAATTTGAATTCCCTGAAGCCTGCAATGAGCAATTACTGATGCCAGGCATTTCGTGAATACTCTGGGCGCAGTAGATAAGCCAAAAGGCAATGCTGAGAATTGATAATGCTCTGATCCTGCAAGAAATCTGAGGTATCTTCTGCAATTTGGTCGTATGAGGACATGCAGGTATGCCTCCTTGAGATCCAGAGTCACCAGCCAAGACTCCTTGCCCAGCATGGGAAGAAGTTGCTGTAGGGTCAGCATTTTGAATTTTGGAACAATGAGATATGTGTTTAGAGCGGACAGGTCGAGGATAGGTCTCCATTGTTTTTCCTTTCTTGGTACTAGGAAAAGCCTTGAATAAAATCCTTGTCCTTGTTCCATAGCCGGTACCTTTTCTATAGCTCTCATCCTTAGTAAGTGGTCTATTTGTTGTAGAGCGTTTGTCCTTTGGTTTGGAGGTAGGTTTGGCATTCATCTCTTCCTTGGAAGAGTATGGAAGTGAAACCTGTAGCCTTTGTCTATTGTCTGTAAAATCCATTTGTCTCCTGTAATCTAATGCCAATTTACTGAAAATAAGGCTAATTTTCCACCTAAGGGTGCTGCCAGTTGTTCCCTGGTAGGCGGTTTCAGAGCCAAGTCACTGTGATTGTCCTGTAGAAGTGGTAGTGGCTGGATCTGTGGCAGTAGTTCTCTGGCTGTTAGGCTGCCACTGACATCCCCTGTAGGCACCTCTGGATTGACCTCTGCCTCTAGGGCGCCTATTTCTGCTTCTCTGTGCTCTGGAGGTGTCTGGAAAGGACCAATTCTTGGAAGGCCAGTTCCTACTAAACCTTGGAGGCTGGACCTGTAAGAAATCCTTGACTGTCTGGACAGATTTAGCTTTTTCTTCCACCTTCTTCAACACTTGCTGTGCAGGGGAACCAAACAAACTGTGCTTTTCCATGGGAGCATCTAGAAGCTTTGACTTTACATGGTCTGGTAAGGATTGTTCTTTTAACCAAGCATGCCTTCTGATCACTGTACCAGTCATACCTGATCTAAAGGAAGCCTCCAGTGCATCATAGCCGCATTTTAAGGAATGATTACTGACCTGCTGAGTGTTATGCACCAAATCCTGAAGGGACTTACGGTCTAAAGGTTCAGGTGAGGACAGTTTTTTAGTGAGCTGATCTAACAGAAATTCCTGATACTGAATCATGTGGAATTGACAGTTTAAGGCCCTAGCCGAAAGAGTAGCAGAAGTATAAACTTTTTTACCCCATCTCTCCAATGCCCTAGATTTCCTTTCAGAGGGGAGGGGGTTTTTGGCAGAGGCAACTGCTACAGCTTTGGGGCCCTGTGAAATAGTTTCAGGATCTGCAATAGGAGCCTTATACAAATGATAATGTGTGTCTGGAACCCTGTAGTATCTGTCGGGCTTAGCAGGGGCCGGAGGCAGTGAGTCAGGGGAAGTACAAGCATCATTAAATGCATCATCCACAACTGTAAGTACTGGAGGAATAGCTAAAGGCCTATGCTGTGGTAAATGCAAAAAAGTCCTAAGCCTTTTCCTAGAGTCTGAAAAATCCTGGCCCTGCCATTGAAATTGTTCCCTCATAGCATGCAAGGTTTCCCCAAAAGAAAATTCCTCAGGAGGAGAGGCAGAAGGTATGGAATCCTCTGCATCAGAGTCCTCATATGGAGAATAAGGGCCCTCTGGAGGATCTGTCTTTTCTGAATCATCAGAGGAATAATCTGAAGAAACTGGCTCAGGGGGCTCTGCTCTAAGCCTCTTCTCTGGAGGTGGGTGAGAGGCCCTGTCAGGGTGAGACTGGGTTCCCCTGATCAAAGAAATGAGATCCTCTGCTAGACTAAGCATTTGAGTACTAGAGCTAGGCCTGTGAGAGGGGGCTTTAGCAGGCATGGCCTTTGAAGATTTAGCTGCTTTAGCCCTGGCAAAAGCCTTAATTGACATGGATGCAGGGGGCCTAGCAGCTCCACATGCAGGAGAAGATGCATCTAAGGGGATAGTATCTGATAAATCCTGAGAAACTGTAAGAGCAGGTGGATTTTCAGTAGCAGATTCAGCCATGCTGGAAGAGGCCTCGGTAGAAGGAGGCATGCTTTCGGCCGAAGGAAGAACCGCGGACTCGGCTTCAGCCGAAACAGAGACACTTGCGGTTGGCTTAGCCGCGGTTTCGGCCGAAACCGCAGACTGCGAGTGTCGGTCCTTTTCCTTATGCTTTTTAGCTAAATGTGAAGTCGGAGTCTCCGACGGCATGATATAAGCAAAAGCGGAGCCGAAAAACTCCTCTGCAAACTCCGACCGACGTCTAAGTGTTCGTCGGTTGAAGGAAGCACAGGCTAGACAAGCTGCTACGTCGTGGTCTGGGCCTAAACAAGGTAGGCAGTAAGAGTGGAAATCTTTATGAGGTATTTGTTTCCCACAAGTTAAACAGTTATTCACTTTTTCTGACATCGGCTGAGGCAAGAAAGAGTCCCCAACGGGGTACTTAGCTTTTTAGAAGTCTTCGGTAGTAGCAATCTCTGGTTCTGACCGACCGGCACTTGCGAACAGCTTCTGCTTCGGGCGCCACGCGGCAAGAAAGACTGGGGAAAATGGCGTCGGCTGATGCCTTTATACCCGTAGAACTGCAGCTATGACGTCGGGTGAAGTGCGACATCAGCCGAGGCCAGACCCAGACTTTGGAATCCGGCCGACCGAAGGGCTGCCTGAGGCCAGGACAACCCATTTGTTAGGACTGCAGATGCATCCTTGAAGGACATCAAACCTGAGTTAAGCAATTATCTAAGTATGAATCCCTTTCTGTCACAGCACCAATACAGACACCCAAGCAACAATACAAGTGCTGCACCAATGACAAAAGGAGTACAAACTTGAGTACTCCTCCAACCTAGAGTCCAAGGAGCCTGCAAAGAAAGCATTAAGTATTAACATGACAGCAAACATCCCAAAGGCATTTACTGTGGGCATCAAATCCAAAAAAATAATATTCTGTAAGTCATCATTTTGAGTTTTCTGGCTCTAATTTGTTAGATGAATTTTTAATTTACGAGTTGCATAACTTAAATACCCTGCAACAGGGAGGTGCATGCCATTTAGTAAACATTCCTTCCAAAAGTCTGAATAAATGCCTCACAGAGGTTAGGAGCTTCCATTGTGCTATGTTCCTTTTTGAGCAGACTGAAACATTTATAAGTTATACGGTGACAAAAATGGAGAAATACATTTGCAGAAGTGCAGAAATATGAAGGTGCATGCCACTAGCAAGTTAGGGTGAAGGCACAGATGCAGGCAAGGGAACAAGGAATCCTCAAGGTGTTGTCTACATGATCGCTACTATGGATGGCTTGTCCCCCACCACCACTGTATTGCGTATGTCCCCTAGTAAGGGTATGCACAGGTTGAGGAGTCTGACTGGAAAAGGCTTGATATCTGGGAGGTAAGGGGAAAAGCACAGAGAAAATTATATATTTCTATGTACTTCCAAATGTATAAATGTTTGATTAAATACCACTTGCAATAGAAAACTGAATTCCCTTACTGCAAATCAACTTGGCAGAAAATTGAACGCTGTGAAACAAAAACAGTAATTTTTATTTACAAGGGCTCAACTGAACCGCATAAAAGGATTATAGATGCTTTAGCTAAATTCTGTAGCTCAGAAGTGTAAAGTCAATAATAACAAAGAGAATAGTTTGTGGTATAAGAAATTATCAAACAAGGGGAAGGCTATTCACAGAAACAGACCTGACCTCATAAACATTATGGGATATATACACAACAAATGAAATTAACAGAATACAATTAAGAGTCAAGCAGGCAAAACTGGTGATGTACTGTAAAAGTAATGGAGACAAAAAAACACAACCAAGAAGTGCACAGAAAATACTCCCTGCAGCTGAAATTCAGGTCTTGTGTATTAGGTGTAGTTATAAGCATAACAGAATTCTGCCTAGCTTTTAATCAACTTTGTAGATGATCCACTTTCAAAGATGTGTAAATGGAAATAGGTGTGTTCAAAAGAATTTGCATGTTGTACAAACAGAAACATGGAAATTGGGTGCTTATTAGCGTCAAGGAAACTATTTTTTTTAGTTATGTCAGGAATTTAATGAATAATGCCAAATAATGTACTGAGTTCATCTATAGCAAGATCACACACACATCTCAAGGAAATAGCCAATATTATTAGCAGACAAACTTAGTGATATCTTTATCCCATCTACCCATGCTGTGTTCTTTACTATCTATGAAAATTTAGCTTCTCTTGAAATAATCTTTGAATAAGTCTTAGAATCCTTGTAAAAAGCTAAAAAATATTTCCATTCTCATCAGTGCCAAGTATGCACAGAACAGTTACTGAAACGGTTCAGAATATCCATAGGGATTTTGCACGATGTTTGCAGAACAGCCACTGTGACTCCACTATACAAGGTAAATGTCCCTCCAGACCAGGGAAATTATAGGCCCATCAGTCTCACCAGCCTTACCTGAACACTCACGGAACATGCATCAAAACTCATTACGCAGACAGTGACAACATAAGGGCAAGTTCTGTCTCCTGAACCCAGCAAGATTCTTTGAAAAGCTTACAAAGGCTGTTGGCAGTGGTCACTCCATGTACACTGCTTACAGCAACACTTCTGAAGCACCGAGTTGAAAGGCAGAGAAGAAAGAGCTGAGGACATGTTATACTCAACACCAAATAAAATCAATGGATCACAGACTTCGGGCATGTGGCTCTTTGGCAAAGGGAGATAAAGTCCTGACTATGACCAAGTCAGACTGAACTTTGATTAGCAGTTCAGGCACTGGAACAGCCAAACAGGGATGGGTAGGAGATGAAAATGTTGTCTTGCCCACTCTGTGGAAACCAAATGCTGGTCCAGAGAGGGTTTCACCACAATTAAGTACAGGCTTGCAGGAAACATAACCGTAGCTTGAAACATGAGCTTAGCTTACCTAGGTAGTGATTTCAGTCTTCAGTGGCATGTGTGTGGTAGAACTCGCGTGTAAAAGGAGAAAACAATAAGCCTTCATGGCGACATACTCAGCTGCCAAGGCGCAAGACTGGGACCCAAATGCCAACCTTACCAACTGGCTCTCACCTAGAGGGAACAAAATGGCTGAATGATCACACAGACACCTGTCAGCAGGGTATGGTGGGTGGGGGGGACAAAGCATATAAAAAAAAAAATACATATATATATATATATATATATATATATATATATATATATATATATATATATATATATATATATATATAGTTATACACACATACGTACTTTTTTATATTTCATGTTCCTAAAGTACACAATCTTGTTTCAAATTGTAGCACTTAAAGAAGTAAACGCCGTTAATATTTTGGGTTATTTGGCTTCTGAATACATAGCGCTAGTAAAATGAATTTACAGTTGAAAGCAAAGACTGAATGTGGTCAAATATAGCTGCATAATCAGAGAGATCTTGAACACTGTGCAAAGCAACAGCAATGGTATCATTAATGAAAATCCTAACTTTACAGGTTTAGGAAACTTGCTAGAAGAACAAGATGTTAAAAATTGTGATGCTATGCCAGTGATGCATGTTCTAAGGAAAGCAGCAGTACCGCTCAACAAAAGAAAGCGTGAAGTGAGCAGAAAACTTAAGTGTGAATGAAAAGCAGTCAGAATAAATAAATAGTATGATTATCACTGTAAAGATAACATCGGCATTTTGAATAATCTGTGAAATATAAATAAAGTGATTAAAAGACAGCACTATCCACTGGTTAAATGCAGGCAGAACATGAACTCAACAATACCAATTATTGAGGTCTTTCCAGTACTAGAAACAAACGTGGGTTTCTAATGTATAAAGCAATATAATTAAAGTTCCCATGTGAACGGTTAACATGCCACTAGGAAGATAGTTTCCTTAGACTTCTGTATTTTGCATTGAAGCGTGAAGTGCACGACAGGCGTAAATGTACAGCAGAGCTTCTGGATTTTTAAAAGTTACTTGTAAGTTCAGCTTTAAGTGGACAGACTGATGAAAATGCACTTCTACAGTGCATTCATCGTCTCATGTACAGCACACTCCCACAGAATTTAGTAGACTCGGACACAAATAAGTGTGTTACATATTTCGAGTTGACTGACTTAGCTATGGAACCAGAGGGCTTAAAGAAACAGATTTCATCACAAGTGGTTGATTGTGAATTTTTAATAAGTAATAAGTCGGACTTAACGCTCAAGGCTCACTCTGAAAAAAGTAAGGTTAACATACAGGTTCTTAGAATTTATGAGGGTTCTTCAATAAATAATTAATTTATAGAGCAGAATAATTCCAATTATAACAACACAAACATGTCGGGGAATCGTATTTTTATTCAGAAAACCACTCACAGTGCACACAAGGGCTCAGACAGTGTTTACTTAAACAGAATAACCTTGATGAAAAACCTTTACTGCAGACTGAATTAGATTTTTCAGGAAAAGGCGGATGACATTAGCAGAAAGAAAAGAAGAAGAGGAGACAACAGGGATGGTGATGACACCAGCCAGTCTGAGTCAGCCTTAAATAAACGTAACAGGAGAAGAGCAGTTGCAGGCATCTTTAGAATTGATATGGTAAATACAGAAAATAAGGTGAACCATCCTATTGGTGTGTTAGTTATAGGTAACACAATGATCAAGTATTAGACAAACCCCAGGATTAAATAATGCTTACGCTAAATGTACACTGTTCTGAGCGAAAAGACAACACAGACATAACTCTCACTTTCTTCCTCCTAACTTTAGTTTTCCTACCGATATTCTTGCAGCTTTAAATACTGACAGGGATTCATAAAGGTTACCACAAAGTGTAGACTACATGTACACATAGTGTAATCTTTCTAAGCGACTAGAAAGTACAAAAATTGTGATAAGAATTGTCTTGAATATATATCATGCACAATTAGTGTACACTTAAATCTAGGGTTTATTGAATCCGGCGCCACATATTAGAAATGACAGATTGCATATAACAGTTTCTAGTATAGGGGGATGTAAACTCCCAAGATATTTATGCAGGCTTTATGAAACAGACAGAAAAAAGATCTACTTATAGCTCATTAATTATACATGCAGGTGTAAATGATCGGTCAATGACCCCTCTCTTTCACATGCATAGATGATGGTTAAGAATATTTCAGAGGTTTGTTCAAAAAAACAAAATCAATGTTTGCTTTTCAGACATTTTGCCACCACTAGCCTCATCAGATTTCCAAATTCACAAAATCAGTGCTGCTCAATTAACGGTTACATAACAAAATCAATGTCCTTTTGAATACAATCAGTTAATTCCTGGGATGACTGTGAATAACATGGGTTTATTTGGCCAAGACAGGCATCACTGGAGTTATTTAGGTGGTAAATTCAGTTTGAAATTGGTTAATATCATGAAACTTTTTTTTTTATTTTACCCAGGAATTAAGGTTAGTTACAACCATGGTGGCACAAGTTACTAAAAGTGTTTCATGCTAACACTAAAAGTTTTACTAATAAAATAAATGAACTAAATGTAGTTTTTTTTCAGTACATAATTTCAACTTGGTTGCAACTACTGAATTGTGGAATAGTGAAGTAATACAACTTCCTGGATACCAATTAACAGTACAGGAAGAGGAATTATGTTGGCAGTCCAATGACATTAGATTGCTGGAAGTGAATTATAATTCATAAATGATTTTCGTGAAGTATTAGTTGCAGACTCTGTTCTTCCACCACACTTGTTAGTTTATTGTAAGAGCCCTGCATTATCAAGCACTGATCAACTTTGGCAAATTGATGGTTTGGTCAAGTTTATGACTTGTGATAACCTGATAATATTAGGTGACTGTAACTTCCCAGGGATCAGTTTGTCCGATGGTACAAGAACAACGTTGGGGTTGAATTTTACGATTTATGTATGTTACACAATTGGACTCAAATGACTGATTTTCCTAACAGATCAAATAATATCTTAGGTCTCTTACGTCCAAATACTCCAAATAAAATTCCTGAGAACAACCAACTGTGTCCATTAGACAATTCAGATCACTTACCTTTTGAATTTAATAAAATAACTAAAACTTTTTGCGTGAATCAACAAAAGAGTATTTCTGACAAGTCTGAGCTGTTCCATCCGATTATTATTAAATCAAATAAATTCTACGGACTTGAATTCCTCTGAGGTAAATAAATGGCAGGACTTTGAAAACATTTGGGAGGCTCTTTTGTCTTGATACAAGACAATAGCAAGTAACAGTTTAATGAAGACTGCACCTCCATGGTGGAATACTGGTCATACTAAACTTCTGAGAAAAAAAAGAGGAAGAAATTTAGGCTCTGAAACTGGTTCAAAAGAAATTACTTAAAACAGGCCTATAACTTAGCCTCTATAATGTTAAAAGCCTCTGAGATTAGCAAAAGAAAATTTGAAAATAATATAGTTAGCAACCCTTGTTCAAACAAATTTTATTCTTATATTAGATAAACTGGTAATAAGGTTAAATCTTTCAGACCAATGTCTGTTTGATGTGAAGTGCTAAATGTTGAAGAGTTATTGGTGAACTTGCTCAATGAGCACTTCTTGGCAGAAGATGCTGCACTGTGACAACTTTTCTTATGTTAGAATTTTAACAGAAGATTATTTGTGTGCCCATTTTTCAATGCGAACCTTGCACGAGCATCTTTGAGCCATATTAAACAGGGTAGTGGTACACAACCCTATAATATTCCAGGCGTTTTAAGGTCACATTGCAGTAAATATATTTTGGCTATCTAATATTTAATAACCTGTTGTATTCTGACATGGTTCCTGTTAGTTGGAAACTTGTGGACATAATTCCAATTCATAAGGGGGGCACAATGGACAAGAAGTGATTGCAGACCTATCACTCTTGCTTCAACGGTGAGGAAGTTTTGAGGTGTCTACTTTCCTTTCAAAATCAGGACTTTCAGAAATGTTTAACAGATTTCACTCAACATGGTTCCCCCCCAAAAAATAATAATAATTCTACATTCACTAACTGAAATGAATTTTATGACCCAGTGACAACTGCTTTAGATATGGGCATGTCTGTACAGGTAGCCTAATTGGATTTGTCTAAGGCTTTTGACAGTGTCTCTCATTCTACTACAATTGATACCATGCACAAACACAAAGTTAATCTATGCATTGTTTGCTGGGTACTAACTGGTTTTGTGGTAGACTGCAGAGAATAAGGATAGGAAATTTCACATCTAGCTGGCTTGAAGTGAACAAAGGGGTCCCCCAGGGCTCAGTTCTAGGTGCATTACTGTTCAACCTGGTATTTTAATTTACTCCTAAGATATCTAATGTTTGGATTTCCAAGTATGAGGACAATATTAAACCACGTTGTGTTATTACATCAACAAAGAATATTGACTATTTCAAACACTTAAATGCATTTGGTGGCTGAATGGTTACTTAACTGGACTAAAAATTAATAAGGATAAATGTGCTTCTTTGCATGGGAAGCCAATGGTTGAATATCAAATAAACTTAGGTCCCCGCAAATTACAGAAGTTGACAGAACAGAAGGAAATGAGTATTATTGTATGTAGTAATTTTAAGTATAGGACTAATACTATAAAAGTTAAAGCTAAAGCAATAAAAGTTACTGACTTAAATTTTAAGAAATTTATAACAAGAAATAACGATAAGTCTTTTGAGGTTGTTCCCAACATATGTTTGACCCATCACTGAGTGCAACATGTTGTTTTGCTCCTACATGAAGGAGTATAAATACTTGTAGCGATAAATCATACTCATCAAGAATGGAAAGTCTAGGCCTCCTTTCAATCAGTTACATATATCATAACTTTGTTGTTACTTTGGATATCCATCAAAGAAATCTTACATTCAGGCAAAAAACTGAACCCAAACCCCCCCATCTCAAGAAAACTCACCATTTGAAACTGCAATACAGCTCAGAACTCTTATTTTTTAGATAGTATAGCATCTCTAACCAAGGATTCCTCAACATCTAATCCCAACCCTAACAGCCACATATCACCACATCCATTTTCACTTTCAAACCTGTTCCCACATCCTACATAAAACTACTCTTAAAACAAACCTAAACTGAGCTCTTCTTTAGCCGATGATCTTCCAAGCGAATACCTAAAAATAGCAGCCAATACCACTACCTACCCCTGTCTCAATCCTTATAAATAGATCAAGCCAGGGATCCCAAATTCCTTCTCTCTGGAAAAAGTCATGCAATCTCTCTTCAAAAAGGAGGAAATTCAACAGACAATAATAACTTTAGACCTATAGCAATCTTATTTCTCCTCACCAAAATACTTGAAAAATGTATTTAAAAACAATTGCTAGACTATCTCCTGCAGGAAAAACTCCTATCCCCTAAACAACATGGCTTCAGTCCTTCCCATAATACTAGCACTGTCCTTCTAACCTATACAGATACTGTTAATAAAGCAAATAATAATAGCAAACTACTCTCTGCCTTATTTCTAGACTTGTCTAAAACCTTCAACACAGTTTGCCACAGCAAACTTCTACTTCAAATGCCCTCAACAGTTAAGGACTTGTTCTCCTCCTCTAACATGTTCACGAACACCCTCTATACATCCACACAACAGGCCACCTTAATACAATACACAGAGGATTCCATTCGCATATGCACATCTGACAACATGGTACACCTCCAAAAAAATACTCAGGAAACTTTAATAGCCACTGAAGCATTGCTTCATAACTCAACTCCTGCTCAAGCCAAAAAAGACCGAACTACTACTTTCCTCCCAAATCTCTCACCTGATGAACAAAATGTAAAGTCCTCTATCATGATAATACAACCACTGAAGTCACTTCTCATAGCAAATTATTAGGGGTGATGGGGGATGATAATCTTACAATTAACCTGCATCTACAAAACTGCATAAGAGCTTGACAGAGCCAAAAACTCTCACCAGCGCAACTAAAACTACACTTGCCATTACTTATCTCCTTCCCACACTTCTTTATGGCACTCCCATCCCCTCTAACCTCCAGACTTCACAAAAATTAAAACTTGAACAAGGCTATAACAAAGTTGTTAAATATGCTGCAAATACCCTTTCAGAACCCACCACTGTATGGTATTAAAAAGCCTAAATTGGTTAGAAATGCCTCATCAACTAACATATGCACAGCTTCTTACCATGTACAAAATTATCAACTATCCATCTACCTGCCCATCAGTAAAAAAAACAATCTACACAACTATGTTCCCAGTCAGTCATTGCAATCCAGTGATCAAAAACTCCTGCCCATCTACAAACCTATCAAATCTGCTGGGCATAGTCTGCACTCGTACAAGGTTATCTAGGCCTGAATTCCTTACATGTATCCATCATGTCAATACCCTCTCTCTCATTTTCAAAACAACCCTGAAGGACTTCCGAAATAAAATTTGGCTCTGTTCTTGCTCAAAACCAAGGTAAGCTATGTCCCTAAATGTGAACATGTACATTATCAATCCTTATACATCCACACTAACATCTACCAAATTCTCTTCTGACTTCCGTTCTAAATATACTATAAGCCAATTTTTCCCTCACTTCATATTGCAATTCCTGTTTGTATCAGACTAACTTGCCTTTAATTTCTCTACAAACCGTCTAAAATGAAATATTAAATGACTTTCATATAACTTGCATCTATTCTTAACCAGTGTTTTATATTATGTCAAATTTGTTATGATTATTTAAAAACTGTGGGTGTTTTTATTGTTGAAGATTGTAAAATTATTGTTCTTAAAATGTTTTGTAATAATTTGGAGCTTTTCTCACTGAACCTCTGCTGAAAATGGGCTTCTACCCAGTCACACTTGCCTGGTAATCAAATATCAAAAAATAAAAATATAAATATATTGTGGATGCTAGCACATCCCTTGACAAGACTACACACATGCACATAAAACTATACAGCTGTACAGTATTTGCAGCTGCACTGCTATGACGACAACACATATGGACACTTTTAAAATGCAAGAAACGAGAAGAAAGGGTTGTATGGGAAAGTAAATTACTGGGAATGTAGAGGTAAAAAAAAACACAGAGAAGAACATCGCATAAGAGTACACACAGGATGGGGGGAGTACGGCAACATTTTTATTGGAATACTGGTCTTTTTTGTTTTAATAAAAAACAAACACCCACAAACATAGAAGAGAAGAGGCAGGAAGGTGAAAGGAAAATCAAAATAATGGAGGGTTAGGGTCAGTATACAGCAGCAAACCAACACCTACGGGAGTGGGGGTCCCCTTCAGATCATAGAACTTTTAAAAGCTCGACTTTCATATCGCCGAGCCAATATGATCGAACTTTTAAAAGTTCGAACGGTCTAAATGGAGATCTCCATACAGCGCGGAATGGGAAGATTTCCCTTTTCCGCAATGTAGTGTGATCTCGGAGTTGCTATATTTAAATAGCGGGGGATATAGGGGGAGCAGAACCCCACTTGGGTGGTGCAGGGGGGCCTGACCCCCTGCAAAAACTTTACCAGTAACACGGAATTTCGACATTGGAACTTCCACCTTTTAAATGTCAATTCCATGGTTACCATTTCCAACATTTTGGTAATTCTGTATTACCAAAATCAGAAAACGGATATGATCAAAGGGTGGAAAATTGTTTCAATTTTCTATATTTTGACAGTAAACCAAGAGGAAGTTACTATATATGAACACATTACTTAGATGTACACATTTCCGTTAAACACAGTGCCTGCACTTACACCTATAAGGCCCGGTGGAATATCACCTTGCAGGAAGCATTGATAAATATGACATGCAGTTCAAATATGTGAACCACATGAACTGTCTTGTGCAGATACGTTTATTTTAATTCCATGTATACCATACACTACCAGTTCGTGGAATTGTTGCCTTACTTGTTCACAAATCTTGGTAAATGCAGGTCAGGTGGGGCCATTACCACTACAAGTGTGCAATCTATGGCTAGATAACAGATATACTCATCCATATGTACAAATATTACATTAAGAATCTTGTTCAGTACTTAAGACACAGAGGCCAAAGAAATGCCTACCATGTCCTCTGCTGGTCTCTGAAAGGTCCCTGTTACTAGGTTGGAAAATGCTATTAGATTTTATATATAATTATACATCGATCTCCATAGAGCTATGAAAGCTATACATATCAACCAAACTCTTCATAGATCTACACAGTAAAGATATGAAATGTTAAGGCACAGCCAACATTTCACACAATGAAAGGAAGTGGTAGAGCCATTAGTGACTGAATGATTGTTGCTGACATCCTCAACATGTGCCCCCTTTGCAACTTTACTTCAATGGGCTTTGCCCTTTACAGCCTGGTGTATTTTACTGCTCAATACTTTCTCCTTACAACTACAAATCATTGCTACGTTTACACTGTGTATACTTGCAAGTCTTATGGTCCCATTTAAGTCATTATGCATTTTTTTGCACACGTTTTCTGTGGCATACTTCTGCCTGCAGCAATACAACAGAAACATACCACCAAGAATAATAACTGGTCTGTGTGCTGCTTTTTCCATGCAACTGAGTACTGCACAGTATGCAACTTGTATGTGAATCCCAAGTAAGATTGCAAGCTGGAGACATTACCTGAAATGTTCTCCTCAAAAAGGCTTTACGGACCTTCAGAGAAGCAATGGGTAAAGATGGCAAACCCCAAACAGAAGCTGAAAATGGATGCAAGATAGACCCTGATGATCAGCTGACAGAATCAAAAAGCTCAGACATACAGGACAGTAACAAAAATATGGGGAATATGAAAAACCATATGCCATTAGTGTCAGCCGAAAAGGAAAATTTAGCCATTTGTCCTTTGCAGTTTTTCTAGTAAATAGTCTCGGATACTTACAAAGAATAAAAACATTCTACACTTCAAGGAATGGAGACCAGAATAAGACTTAGTAAGAAAAAAATAAGACGGCAGTGACTTGAAAGGTGTAGGGGCTTCTACAGTAGGCAAGATGCAAAATTTGGAAGCCATGTCTGTGTGGGCCAGAAAGAAGCTGTAGAACTAACTCGGGCTTTGTGTAGTATGATTTTTTTTGTATGAAACCCATCACAGGATATGGGAGAATAGATTAATGGAGATAATCTGGTTACATGATATTAATAAAAAGAAATCAGCTTTTGGGGTTTCCTGGGAAGGCAAACAAGTTGCAATTTGAAATTCCTGCAGGCAAAGGAAAAAATGTTCTACACAATCATAGAACCTCAAAGACCATTTATGTAAAAGATGAAGACAACTAAGTGCATCTGCCAAAAGCTGGCTTCACCGGAAAAGAACTGGCACTAAGAAGCAATCAGTCTACCATTCACTGTCACACACACTCAGTTTTGCAACAAAGTGAATAGTAATGAGATCCTCCCTGCTTGCTCTTACACCACACTACTTGCCACTTTGTGGGAATGCACAAGACCAGAGGTGGTATTTATACCATTAGGGGAAATTCAGGCAGGGCATCAAGGAACTCCCCTTAACTCATCGTTGTTGCGAGTGGGACTCATTTTGAAGGCATCTATATTATCCAATCGAACATTTAGGTTAGCAAATACCTAAACGTCGAACTGGTAATATCAAAAAATTAAAACAGCGAACTGCCGATAACATAAGGAATGAATTCCCGCAGCCACAAAAAAAAATAAATAAATACATTTGAAACCACAATGAAGTGGAGGGCTGTGCCTCCCACACCCCTCCCCAGCTAAATATACCAACTCCGAGATAGCTCTACAGTGGGGAAAGGGGCAAAATCCGCATAACAGCCAAGGGAATTATTTTCCTGGTGTTAAATTGGCCGTTCATGGTTTTTTGCTTTTGCTATTACCAGATCGACATTTAAGTATTCGCTAACCTAAACGTTTGATCAGGTAATAGGAAAACTTGGAGTATGTCACGTTTCCATTCCAGGCACACAGATCTCCTGGAGAAACAGAGATGCAAGACAGAGAGAGAAGGAGATAATGGAGCAGTGAAAGAAATGGAGGAAGGAGCAAATACAGAGACTGGAGAATGTCTTCAGGATTCTGATGTTTCAAAGAAATCTGTTTGATGGAGATGAGTCTGAAAATGATGGATGTAGAATTACGCAGGATGTTTTACTTAAAGAAATGGTGATGCAGAGTAAGCCAGAAAATGAATGAAAATTTTCTTGTGGAGATATTATGGACAAATACAAAAACGGGATGCAGAACCAATCTTGAAAAATATTGGTGAGATGAAAAAGAAAACAAATGCAGAGAAAGTAAGAGAGGCAAAAGGGGAGTAGCAGAAAAAGAAGGCAGAAGAAAATGAAAAACAGAAGTACGTGGTAAGGATTAAAAGTAAAGAAGACAAAGAAAAGGACAAGAATGAAGTGTGGGACAACAGGTGCTTTAGGTGTAAAAGCAGATGAGGTAAGAGTATTTATTCTCATTACCAAGCAGGCATTTTCTGACATTACATTTAAGACTGTTTTTCGAATGGAAAATTTTCTTGGAGATATGGGAAAAAAAGGACTGCAATCCACGGAATCTTTATGTGATATAAACATTTAACAGGGAAACAAAAAAAAGAAAATTCATGTACAACTTCGAACAGATGTGGAAAGAGACTTTGAAAGGACATTTGAAAACTTTATATAAAATAGTACTGGACATTGCAGAAGTTTATGACAAAAGGGAAGTTTATGGACTGGTGGCTGGGATTGTAATATTGTGTTAAAAATACAGAACTATTACACATATACCAAGCATAATAAATGTGGAGGGGAACAGGGGTGTCTTAAAATACCGGGTAAACCCAAAACATGTTTTTTGTGGAAATGAAGGGCATTTGATAAGGAACAGAGACAAAAGAAATGTTACATTTGTGATGAAATGGGACACTATGTAAAAATGTGAATTGAAATGGTATAAATAAAACAGGAGATTTTCATTTTTTTTTAAATCCATCCATAAGAGTAAGGAAAAAGAACAAAGAGAATACATTTTAGAAATAGTAGACATAGAAGAAACATTAAATGAGAAAAAAAAGAGGACATTGAAGAAGGTTCTCAAACAAGTGATGACATTGAAGAAGGTTCTCAAACAAGTGATGAAGACAAACTGGGGGGTAGTACAAGAAAAAAAATTTCTATTGGCAAAAGGGTAAAGACAGAAAGAAAATTTAAAGGGATAAATACAAAAGTAAAAAACACATAAAAATAAAAAAAGGAAATGGATAAAAGAGAATATATACAGTACTAGTAATGATTGAAGATTGGTATAATGGTTAAAATGTTTGACTCACAGACACAAGGTGCAGTGTTTGATTCTCACCTCTGGGAGGGATATTGGCTATGCTTAGAATGGAATATTAAGAAAGCTAGTCTAGTAATTAACTATGAATTTATGAAACCATGAATCTAAGAAAAAAAGGAAAATTAAAATGTTATGCTTTTTTGAAATGTGAATAGTATTAAGAATATAGTTAAAAATATAGATTTTGGAGTGGTGTAATACATGCAATTATATTGAAAGGCACAATATTTTTAACAAATGAAGATTGGTTACACATAGTGAAACTATGGGGAGGACAGATTCTAGAATTTGGGAAATTAGAGATGTTCTGGAGCAGCTGTATTCTGTAGAAATACAGTAAGCTGTTAGATGCAACTTTGGCAAAAACAGGAAGATTAACCACCGCAAACTTAAAATGGAAAAAACAAGTAAACAGAATTATAACATTATACGCTTACAGCAATTGTAAAGAAATAAATCTTATTTTATCACATTTTAGACTATGTAATAAATATGATTATTATAATAACAACAGTCTAATTGTGAAGAAGGAAGCATAAAAAGAAAGGAAATTATATAAGAAAAATGTTAGAAGTTACAAGATGTGGCAAGTTAAAACTTTGGGGCAAAAATTCATGGACTTAGAAAAGAGTTAAGTATAGAACTGAAATAGATTAGTTACAGAAGGGAAGGGAGTTGAAACATGATTTTCTGATAATCTTCCAATATGGCTATAGATAAAGGAAAATGAGGAATACATAAAATAGGCGAAGGACTAAAAAGGATGAATGAGAAAGCATGGAAAGAAAAAGGAAAGATATTAGTATCAGTTATGGAAAGATCATGTTACTATGAGAACATTTTATAAACACTGGTCTGAATGGTGGAGGACATTTAAGGAAACAAAAATGTTTTTACAGTGGCAATACGATGTGAGAAAAGTAGAGAAAGAAAAACACAAAAGATCATATAACGATGCATTAGAAGACTTAGAACATAATGATAGAAAGTACTTGGACATAGAAAAAGAATTAAATGCAAGAAATCAAGAAAAATAAGTACACAAGCAAAAATATGTTTTACAAGGGAAACAAGTACTGCATAACATAAGTAGATTAGTAAAGGAAGATGGTAGTGTAATGAGAGAAATAAAAATGTAAAGGGAAAAGTAGAAAACTCAAAAAAATACTATAATTAATGTATGTAGTACAATATGTACAAGAAATGTTTAAATGAAAAAAGGTAGTGAAAAAAACACTGAAAGAAAAAAAATAACAGAAAAAAAGAATAAAGAGTTTGAAAAGAGATTTCTTTAAATCAGCTAAAGTATTAGAACAAGTAAATATAGATTTGGCAACTGGAACAGATGGAAGAGAGTATAAAATGTATAAAAATTTCAGGGATTGGCAAAATAATATTTATTTTAAAGTCTTAAGACGAATGGTTAAACAAAGGTTTTAGGTATAAAGAATTATGTAGTGGAATACATAAATTCACAATGAAGAAGACAGAAGACAAATTAAAAACTGGAACCTGATGGTATTAAATAACAAAGGTTGTAAAATCTGTATGAAAATAATACAAGAGAGATTTTAAACAAAAATGGAAATATTATAGTATATATATATATATATATATATATATATATATATATATATATATATATATATATATCGTACAATATAAAGAGGAGGGACCGTCAAGAATCCTTAATGATAGTTACAAAACTTGTGGATAATACTATGAACAGAAAAGATGCAACGAAAATCGCAACAGGAGACCTTAATGAGACATTTGATATAACTGGACTTGAAATCTTATGGGTAATAATGAAAGAATATAAGGGAGAAAGCTGGGAAACTATGCATGTCAGCATATAATAATAATAAAGTAAAAATACTTTTAAATGGCTTGTTAAGCCAATAGGTACATATGAAGAGTAGTGTACGACGGGTATGTCCAATGAGTTGCATACTCTTTGCATTAGTTATGAATGTGACAGTATATTAAATAAATTACAAAGTGAAGGAGATGGGTTATACAACACCTGAAGGGTTAAGAATTCCAGTTCTGTTAACATACACCGATGAGATAACTGGAAAAAATGGATAAAAGATGTAATAATTTTCACACGAGTGTCTACAGGTTTTAAGGATGGCTTTAAATAGAGAGAAAAATAAAGATTTAGGTGATGTAGTAAAGATAGGGGGTATACATTTTACAATGAATGACATTTCCGTATTAGGTATAAAACTTGAGAATAAAGATGCAATTAGAATTCAATGGGGAAAAACAAACCTGATAATTTATATGTTTTCCAAAAAAGACATTCAGGAAAAGGCTTATTTGATAAATTCAGTACTGATGGGAAAAGCAGCACACTTAGCAAGTGTATTTAAGTTGCCAACAGTGGGAGGTTGGCATAATGGTCAAGGTGTTTACCTTACAAACATAAGGTACAGGGTTTGATTCTCACATGGGGTAATTGACTAGGCTGAAAATGGCCCACAAGAGCAGTTAGCCTAGTACTAATCTATGAATCTATGAAAAGGAATAATTTTAGATACATTATTCATTTATATGGGGGTTCTAGATTAAGCCCAGTAAAGAGAGGAGTTTTGTATGTAAATAAATAGGAAGCAGGTTTAGGGTTAATTAACCCAGTGGTTTATTATGCTTAATTAAACTTCTACAAATTGTTAAACTGGATAAATGAAAAATAAGCAAATGGTGTAATCAGAAAGTAGCATGTCAAGATTTTTTGAGAAGACTAATAATTGATAAATTGCCAGTAAAAAGAAATATGCCATATGAATTACACTGTTAAGAATAAACTACTGAACATGTGGTACTGAAATGGAAAAGAGTAAAAAAGTTATGAGGAAACTGTAAAAAAGATTTTTTCATTTTTCAAAGATATAAAAGTGGATAACAAACATGGATATGATTAAATATGGATAGTATAAAAATTGTAAAGAATGCATTAAAAGAATAGTTATTTTATGTCAGACTACATGGAATGGGGGTGGCCACTGTAGTGCAGCGGTTAGTGTTGTCGCCTCATAGCAAGAGGTTCTCTGGTTCGATCCTCAGCTGGGGTGTCTTCTGTGCGGAGTCTGCATGTCCTCCCTGTGGTCGCGTGGGTTTCCTCCGGGTGCTCCGGTTTCCTCCCACATCCCAAAGACATCCTGTAGATGGATTGGACACTCTAAATTGGCCCTAGGTGTGAGTGTGTGCGTGTGTGTGCCTTCTGTGGAAGGTTGGGCGCCTGGCAACTCAACACCGTAAAAACACCACTGCCAATCATGAGTGGACAGGTGATCCACTGTTACGACTTCTAATTGGGAAAAACCGAAAGAAGATGATAGACTACATGGAATGAAAGAATAAATGAAGTTATGTTTAAGAATTTTAGCAACAATATTAAGTAAAATCAGATGGTGGTTACGGAAAAAGGAGTGAGCGTCAAATAGGGATAAAAATTTAGCATATAAAGAAAATTATGAATGTGTGTAAATTAATTTGTGCATCTATATATCTCTACATTTATAAATATGAACATACATTGCAAATAAGAATCATTTTTGTATATAAAGGACCCCCTACTCTTGTCGATAGGTTCTGTGAGATCTTTTACATCCACCTGAGATAATACCAACTCAAGCAGACAAGGCCTTAATTTACCATCTCATCCGAATGGCAGCATACTAAGAAGTGCAGCATTCCCCTTATGCTACACTGCAGTGTTACCAATCATTCTACATAGTGTAGGAAAACAACCCACAGCCTTCTACAGCAAAGATGTGTGTGCTACCAGTATTCTTTTGTGAGTAACCTTTGCGGACATTTGCACGTGTCTGTCCAGGTACATACCTAAAGAGGGCATTATACTCAATGACGGCTCTGATGAGGACCAAATTCAAAGGAATGAGGACCTTCTTGGACCTAGGTACCATGCCCTTGGTGTGTAAGTTGAGCAACACAGAAGGCTTTCCTTACTACCTTAGACATGTGTCAGTTGAAAGCCAGGTTACTGTAGACATACATCCCCAAATCCCTGAATACTGGATCTACTCTTAGGGGTGTGTTATCAATGCAGCAGTATCCTTGGGTAGATGACTTCCAAGGGTACTATTATGCATTTCCTGGCATCGAATTTTAAGTCATGGCTTAGACACCAATCATTTGGCTGTGTTAGTCCTTCCTGTAGGATGCAAGTGCCTTGGAAGGATTCTATGACTACTTCTAGTTTGCAGTCATCTTGAAACTTGGCCAGCCAGAGTCCTGACTTTGGCTTTGATTTCTAAAAAGTAAATGCCAAAAAGGAGTGGATCCAGCACAGAGCCTTAGGGACTCCTTTAGTGACCGGCCTCTTTGTGGAAGTGGTCTCCCCCATCTCAAATTCCTGGGCCCTAGCTGATAGTCAGCTGGATAACCAGTGCGTAACATAGGGGTTAACGCATAATTCCAGGAGTTTGTTTACAATGCCTGATTGCGGTATTGTATCAAATGCCTTAGCCAAGTCAAGATAGGCAGTATGCGTTATGTCCTCATTCACTGAGTAGGAGACCTTTGCAAATAAGTCCATCATGTTAAGAAGGCATGATCTACCTGAGTGATAAAGGTATGAGGCTTACACCAAGTGGCTGCAGCACAGATGTTGTCAATGGGCAATTTGGCTTGAAATGCATTGGATGTAGAAACTGCTCTAGTTGAATGAGCTTCAATTCTGTGTAGTATGGGCATATTAGCTGCTGAATAAACACAGGTGATACAGTCAGATAGCCACTTAGAAAAGGTTGTTTTAGCCACTGGTCCACCTTTCATGGCTACAGAAAAGGAAACAAATAGTTGGGTCTGATTTTCTAAAATCTTTTGTCTTATCCAAATAATATCTGAGCTGTCTATGAACGTCTAGTTTGTGCAGCATATACTCTAGTTTGTTGGAATGGTTGGGGAAGAAGACTGGCAATTCAATGACTTGATTGATATTAGACTCAGAACAAACTTTAGGTAAGAAGGAAGGATTTGTCCTGACAGATGCTCTATCAGCATGAAAAATCACATAAGGAGGTGTGATAGACAAGGCTTGAAGCTCTGACACTCTGCGGGTGGAAGTAATGGCCACTAGAAAAATGGTTTTCCACGACAAATATCTGAGATCACAAGATGATGCAGGTTCAAACGGGGGAAGAATTATGCGAGATAGCATGAAATTCAGATTCCAGGGGGAATAAGGAGTTTTTCCTGGAGGCCTCATGTGAAAGGTCCCTTTAAGAAAAGCCTTGGATAACTTGTGGCCCATAACATTTAGTCCGTCTACTCCAAGATGGAAATTGGATATGGCAGCTAACTGGACCCGAATTGCAGCCGCTGCCATTCCTTCATTAAAGATAATAGTTAAGAATTCCAATACAGATGTCAAGGGAGCGTGAAAAGGATCACTGTTCTGTTTGGAAGCCCAAATGGAAAATCTCTTCCACTTACTATGATATAATCAACTGGTGGAAGGTTTGTGAGAAGACAAAAGGATTTGCCTCGTATCATAAGAAAGGTAGTGAAGCTTGGCTATGCGAGGAACTGGAGCAGCCAAGCTGTCAGCTTCAAGGACTGCAATGAAGGGTGGAGATCCCCTGATGGATGTGTCAGAAGGTCCAGAACTGGGACCAGAATCCATGGATCCTCCAAGAGATGATGATAAAGAAATGGGAACCAAATCTGCCAAGGCCAATGGGAGGGCTATAAGAATGATGGTCCTTCCCAGTGACTTTGCTTTCTGTAAAAATCTTGGTATTAGCGGGATTGGAGGAAATGCCTATTGGAGACCCGGGGGCCAATCGTGTACGAGTGCGTCTCTCGGCGGTTGTCCAAGAGGGGGAAATCAGGGTGAAGTAGCTCCTGCATTTGGTGCTGATGTGACTGGCAAAAAGGTTGCAGCAAGGCTGGCCCCATTTGCGGAAAATCCTGTCCGTAATGCCCTGATTGAGGGACCACTCGTGTGGCAACAAAACTGCCCTGCTCAGTTTGGCTGCTATCATGTTGGATCTCCCCGGGATGTGCATTACCAACAGAAAGCGCTGGGATGACACAGCCCACTGCAAAACTCTGAGGGCTTCTTGGCAAAGAGGGTAAGACTTGGTCCCCCCTGTTTGTTCAAATACCAGACCACTGACATGCTGTCTGAAGTGCAATTGTCCCGAGAGGAAGAGAGTCCTGAAAGTACTGCAATGCCAGAAGTACTGCTCTCATCTCTAGAACATTGATATGCAAATGTGATTATTGATCCGTCCATGTGCCTTGGGCAGTCTTTCCCTGAAAATGCCCCCCCCCCCTACCCTATCAGGGAAGCGTTCATGGCCACAGTGGCCATTGGCGGGGGTAGTACAAATGAACGTCCTATTGTGACATGAATCGACGTCAACCACCACTGAAGGTCTCTCTTACAAGAATTTGTTATCACAATCATATGCTTCAGTGGAAGTTCCTGATAAGACCACTGAGTGAACAGTAGCCATTGAAGTATCTGCATATGCATCCTTGCTAATGGTATGGCTAAGATTTCTGCTGCCATCAAACCCAGTACTTTTAAGACCTCTGCTGCTGGAGCTCTGTCTATCGACACCAGTGAACTGACATGCTGGTGAAGAAGTGAGACCCTCTTGAATGGTAGACGTAGAGTGATGGTTGAAGCATTTTAACTCTGCCCCAGTAAAAACGATATGCTGCGATGGCGACAAGGCAGACTTTTCTAAGTTGACAGTAATGCCCAAGTGGTTGCAGAGTGTTAGAGTGGATTTTCTTGCCCGAATCAGTTGATGCCTGGTGGTGGAGGTAAGGATCCAGTCGTCTAGGTACGGAAACACCTGGAATCCTAGACGCCTCAGGTGAGCCATGACCACTGCCATACATTTGGTGAACACTCTAGGGGCTGTAGTGAGACCAAAGGGGAGGGCTCGGAATTGATAGTGATTGGCTCCCAGCTGGAAATGCAGATGATCTCTGGATGGCCTGGCCATCTTCATGTGGAAGTATGCATCCTTGAGATCGATTGAGCACATCCAATTGTCTTTCCCTAAAAAGGGAAGTATGGACTGAAGCGTGACCATCCAGAACTTCTCTTTCTTGAAAAATTGGTGGAGTCTGCTGAGGTCCAAAATGGTCTCCAGTCCCGTTTTCTTTAGAACCAAAAAGAATCTTGAGCATATTCCGAATCCTGTTTGGTCTGCTGGGACTGGCTGGATGACTCTAGCAACTCGTGGACCTCTATAGCTGCTTGTTCCCTGTGACTGGGTGGAACGTCCGGGATTCTTCTGACGAAGTGGGAGGAGAGGAGAACGGTATGAAATACCCTCTGGAAACAATACTTTGTACCCATCTGTCTTTTCTTATGTCCAGCCAGGCTTTTGTGTACAAAGATAAGTGACCCCCGACTGCCTCCAGAGCAGGACAGTCGGGCCTCTGCTCAGGAGCACTGGTAGGGCTGACCAGAGAAATGATCTCAGTCACCCTGCTGTTGCGGACCCCCACTGCCGCGAGGGCAGTGTCTTCCATTATATCCCCCTCCTCTGCCCCTAGAGGGGGTTTCACCACGTGTCCTGAAAGGTTCCTTGGGCTTTTCAGAACCACATCTTCCCTCCCCTTTGGCCACTGGGATAAGACCGAGTAAGGGTAAAAAAACGGACTCCTACGGCAGACAGAGTCTTTCCCTCTTGCTCACACCTGGTCAATGTTTCCTTTACTTTAGGCCCAGAGAGACATGAGCCGTCAAAATGGGGTACTCATAAATGAAGACTTGAAAGGCTCCGCGAAGGAACAGAGGCGCATCCAGGAGTGTCTACGAAGGACAACTCTTGTACCTGCCTCCTTACTCACGCCATCACCTGCATACGATACGAGAAGCATGGACGAGTTTACAATTGAATTTAGGGTAGCAAGCTGGGTGGAACTTTGTCGGAAGCACCTGCAGCTACCGTACCCTGAAGAGCATCTCCTAACTTCTTAAGGAGATCTCTCTGCAGTCTGGTAAAATGGGTCAAATAGTTCAGTGATCTAAGTGTGAAAGTTTCTGAACTAAACATATGTTTCCCATATCTATCCATAATCCTAGACTCTCTGTTAGGAGGATGGATAGACGAGGACATCTCAGACATTTCCTTTTTGGTGGCTGCCGCCACCACCATGGCATCAACAGGGACATCCTTGGTCAAAAAGGACTTATCTACGGGGGAAGAAATTAACTTGTTAGGCCTCCTAGGGACAGTTTCCATAGATTCCGGTGACTCCCACGCCCTACTAGAGACCAGGTCCATAAGCTCATCATAGGGCGGAGACACCCAAGAGGTGGAAGGTTGAGAACCGAAAGCCTTCAGGAGAATGGACTCATCCTCAGTAGGGTTTTTGGAATGCCAATCACCCCTCTGCCTAAGGATCTCAAGTATCTCTGCAAAGGAAATATCCTCAGAGGGGGATAGTACAGTTTTGTACCTACCATAAATGTAGATGTCCGATAGGCATGCATCTGCAGTCCTTACAAATTGGTTGTCCTGTCGTCAGGCAGCCCTTCGGTCGGCCGGATTCCAAAATCTGGGTCTGGCCTCGGCTGATGTCGCACTTCACCCGACGTCATAGCTGCAGTTCTTCGGGTATAAAGGCATCAGCCGACGCCATTTTCCTCAGTGTTTCTTGCCCCAGATGCCAGGTGCCCTCTAGGAAGGCTAAATTTGGATAAATGCAAATGGTTCCAAACAGTAGAGAGCAAACAAAAAATAAGCATGTATGTACATATATACAAACAAATACACCATAACAGATTCCCCCAGCTAGCTACAAGATGGGCAAATACCCTAGGAGTACCAGAGGGGAAGGAGGGTGGTTAATCCTGACTGCAGATGCATGCCTATCGGACATCTACATTTATGGTAGGTACAAAACTGTACTATGTCCTTCAAGGATGCATCTGCAGTCCTTACAAATGGGTAGAATACCATAGCCAAACTGGTGGAGGAGGAGAAATAAGATTATGGTGTAGTTAAGATCCCTTGCAAAACAGCAGTGGCAAAACCTGCTCGGGATCTGGAGTATAAGGGTAAATTATAATGCTTGGCAAATGTATGCACGGAGCTCCAAGTAGCAGCCTCTAAAATGTCTTTGGTAGCCACTCCTTGTAAAAAGGCTGTGGTAGTGGCTGTAGCCCTTGTAGAGTGAGGCCTGATGTTTTCTGGAGTTTTCTTCCCATGGTAGGAGTAACAAAATCTAATGCAATTTCCTATCCACTTAGAGATTGTCTGTTTTGAAATTGCTTTTCCTTCCATTCCTGTTGCATATGCTACCAGTAGCTGGTCAGTTTTTCTATTGCTCTTGGTCCTGTCCAGGTAGTAACGTAATTGTCTATGTACATCCAAGGTATGCAACAGTCTTTCTCCCCTGTTCTGTGGGTTGGGGAAGAATGTAGGTAGGTAGGTGGATAGCTTGATTTAAAGATACCCTGGAGACCACCTTTGGCATAAAAGTAGGATTAGTTCTCATGGTCACTCTATCTTGATGGAAGATCAGGAAGGGCTGTACTGCCATTAATGCCTGTAATTCAGATACCCTTCTTGCTGAAGTGATTGCAAGCAGGAAAGCAGTTTTCCATGATAAGTACTGTAATTCTGCTGTTGCTGCTGGCTCGAAAGGAGGGAGTGTCAACTTTTCTAGCACAAAGTTCAAGTCCCATGCTGGCAATGGTGGCTTCCTAGGTGGTTTTACATTTTTAATTCCTCTCAGAAACTGCCTGAGCAGAGGATGTGAGAAGACTGGAGGATCCAAGTTGTATTCTGCTGAAATAGCTGATGCATGAATCTTAATGGAAGAATAGGACAGGCCATTGTGAAAGAGCTCTGCCAAGTATTCCAGGATGTTAGCTATGTTTACCAGTGACACATTCTCTCCTTTTGCAGTACTCCAAATGAGATATCTTTTCCATTTTGCTGAATAATTTTTTCTTGTTGAGGGTCTGCGAGCCTCCAAGATAATGTCTTTAACCCTTTGAGATAAATCTGGGTTATTTGGTCTTATGCAATGTTCCAGGCAGCCAACTGCAGTGTTTTCAGGTTTGGATGCAGGGTTTTGAAGTTGTTCTGTGTTAACAGCAAGGGAACTAGGGGCAGAGGCCATATTTGTTCCAGAGACATACTCCTCAGTAATGGGTACCAATGTTGCCTTGGCCAGTCTGGAGCTATCAGGATGATCCTTGGACGGTCTTCTTTGATCTTCAATAGCACCTTGTGCATCAAAGGAAGAGGTGGGAATGCATATGCTGTCAGGTTTTTCAAACTGAAAGATAGGGAGTCCACTTTCCAAGCAAGTGGGTGGTACGTCCTTGTGCAGAATTTTTTCAGTTGGTGATTGTGTGGGGATGCAAATAAGTCTATTTCTGGTAGTCCCCATTTCCCTGTAATGGTTTTGAAGATGTCCGGATGCAGCATCCATTCGTGGGCATCCGTGGTAGTTCTGCTTAGGATGTCTGCTAGCATATTTTCTTTTCCTGGCACAAAAATTGCTTGTAACTGAATGTTGAAGCTCAGGGCCACATTCCAGAGGTCCATTGCCACCCGGCATAGAGGGTATGAATGTGTGCCTCCCTGTTTGTTGATGTACCACATAACTGTGGTGTTGTCCGTCCTTATCAACAGTTGACCCTGTCGAAGAAATGGTCTGAATGCCTGAATTGCCAGTTTTACTGCCAGCATTTCCTTTTGATTTATGTGTAGGTGCAGCTGGTCTTGAGTCCATAAGCCTTGTATGCACTTGTCCAGCATGTGTGCCCCCCAACCAAGGTCTGAGGCGTCTGTTGTGATGGTCTGGCTTGGTTGAGTGCTGTGGAAGGGCAGTCCTTTGTTTGATTGACAGGCCTGAGCCCACCATTGGAATTCTTGCTTCAGGCATGGAATTATTGGAATTTGGGTTTCTAGGCTGTGCTTGTGCTGAGACCATAAATTCCTTAGGTACCACTGTAACTTTCTCATATGTAGTCTGGCATGTGGAATCAATATTATGCAGGATGCCATGTAACCGAGGGCTTGCAGGACTTTTCTTGCTGTTAGCTGGTTCTGCTTTGTTAATGCCATTCTACTGTCAGGAATGCCATTTGCTTTGATGTGTCCAGATCTGTCCAGATCTGCACCCAAGAAGGTTATGCTTTGGGATGGTATCAGCCTTGACTTTCTTGTATTGACTGTGTATCCCAGGGCTTGTAGTAGATGAATGACCCTTTCCAAATCTTTTGTTAAATTGTTTTTGTTGTCCCCTTGTAACAGGCAGTCGTCCAGGTAAGGGTAAATTTGAATCCCCTGAAGCCTGCAATGAGCAATTACTGATGCCAGGCATTTCGTGAATACTCTGGGCGCAGTAGATAAGCCAAAAGGCAATGCTGAGAATTGATAATGCTCTGATCCTGCAAGAAATCTGAGGTATCTTCTGCAATTTGGTCGTATGGGGATGTGCAGGTATGCCTCCTTGAGATCTAGAGTTACCAGCCAAGACTCCTTGCCCAGCATGGGAAGAAGCTGCTGTAGGGTCAGCATTTTGAATTTTGGAACAATGAGGTATGTGTTTAAAGCGGACAGGTCGAGAATAGGTCTCCATTGGTTTTCTTTTCTTGGTACCAGGAAGAGTCTGGAGTAAAATCCTTGCCCTTGTTCCATAGATGGTACCCTTTCTACAGCTCTCATCCTTAGTAAGTGAGTTATTTGTTCTAGAGCTTCTGTCTTCTGATTTGGAGGTAGGTTTGGCATTCCTCTCTTCCTTGGTAGAGTATGGAAGTGAAACCTGTAACCTTGGTCTATTGTCTGTAAAATCCATTTGTCTCCTGTGATGTAATGCCAGTTTACTGAAAATAAGGCTAGCTTCCGCCTAAGGGTGCTTCTAGTTGTTCCCTGGTAGGCGGTGCCAGAGCCAAGTCACTGTGATTGTCCTGTGGAAGTGGTGGTGGCTGGATCTGTGGCTGTACCTCGCTGGTTGTTAGCCTGCCACTGACGCCCCTGTAGGCACCTCTGGATTGACCCCTGCCTCTTGAGCGCCTATTCCTGCCTCTCGGAGCTCTGGAGGTGTCTGGAAAGGACCAATTCTTGGAAGGCCAGTTCCTGCTAAACCTTGGAGGCTGGACCTGCAAGAAATCCTTGACTGTCTGGACAGATGTTGCTTTCTTCCACCTTCTTCAGCACCTGCTGTGCAGGGGAGCCAAACAAATTGAGCTTATCCATGGGAGCATCTAGGAGCTTTGATTTAACATGGTCTGGTAAGGACTGCTCTTTTAACCATGCATGTCTTCTGATCACTGTGCCAGTCATGGCTGATCTAAAGGAAGCCTCCAGTGCATCATAGCCGCATTTTAAGGAATGATTACTGACCTGCTGAATGTTATGTACCATTTCCTGTACAGATTTTTTGTCTAATGGTTCATCCGTGGACATTCAGTTAACTGGTCTAACATAAATTCCTGATACTGAATCATGTGGAATTGACAGTTCAAGGCCCTAGCTGAAAGAGTAGCAGAAGTGTAAACTTTTTTACCCCATCTCTCTAAGGCCCTAGATTCCCTTTCAGAGGGGAGGGGGTTTTTGGCAGAGGTAGCTGCTACAGCCTTGGGTCCCTGGGAGATAGTTTTGGGATCTGCAAAAGGGGCCTTATACAAATGATAATGTGTGTCCGGAACCCTGTAGTACCTATCGGGCTTAGCAGGGGCCGGAGGGAGAGAATCAGGAGCAGTACAAGCATCATTAAATGCATCATCCACAACAGTAAGTACTGGAGGAATGGCTAAAGGCCTATGCTGTGGCAAATGCAAAAAGGTTCTAAGCCTTTTCCTAGAGTCTGAAAAATCCTGGCCCTGCCATTGAAATTGCTCCCTCATAGCATGCAAGGTTTCCCCAAAAGAAAATTCCTCAGGCGGAGAGGCAGAAGGAATGGACTCTTCTGCATCAGAGTCCTCATAAGGAGAAAAAGGGCCCTCTGGAGGGTTTGAATTATCTGATTCATCAGAGGAGTCATCTGAAGAAACTGGCTCAGGGGGCTCTACTCTAGTCCTCTTCTCTGGAGGTGGGTGAGAGGCCCTGTCTGGATGTGGTTAGGATCCCCGGATCAAAGAAATGAGATCCTCTGCTAGACTAAGCATTTGTGAACTAGAGCTAGGCCTGTGAGAGGGGGTCTTAGCAGGCACAGTTTTGGTAGTTTTTGCTGCTTTAGCCCTGGCAAAGGCCTTAATCGACATGGATGCAGGTGGCCCAGCAGCTCCATGTGCAGGGGGAGAAATATCCAAAGGGATAGTATCAGATAAATCCCGTGAACCTGCAAGAGCGGGTGGGATTTCAGTAGCAGATTTAGCCAAGCTGGATGAGGCCTCGGTAGGAGGCAAGCTTTCGGACGAAGGAAGAACCGTGGACTCTGTTTCAGCCGAAACCGAGACACTCGCGGTTGGCTTAACCGCGGTTTCGGCCGAAACCGCGGACCGCGAGTGTCGGTCCTTTTCCTTGCGCTTTTTAGAAATTTGCGAAGTCGGAGTATCCGACGGCATAATGTAAGCAAAAGCGGAGCCAAAAAACTCTTCAGCAAATTCCGACTGACGTCTAAGCGTCTGTCGGTTGAAAGAAGCACAGGCTAGACAAGCTGCTACGTCGTGGTCTGGGCCTAAGCAAGGTAAGCAGTAAGAGTGGAAATCTTTATGAGGTATTTGTTTCCCACAAGTTAAACAGTTATTCACTTTTTCTGACATCGGTGGAGGCAAGAAAGAGTCCCCAACGGGGTACTTAGCTTTTTAGAAGTCTTCGGTAGTAGTAATCTCTGGTTCTGACCGACCGGCACTTGCGAACAGCTTCTGCTTCGGGCGCCACGCGGCAAGAAAGACTGGGGAAAATGGCGTCGGCTGATGCCTTTATACCCGAAGAACTGCAGCTATGACGTCGGGTGAAGTGCGACATCAGCCGAGGCCAGACCCAGACTTTGGAATCCGGCCGACCAAAGGGCTGCCTGACGACAGGACAACCCATTTGTAAGGACTGCAGATGCATCCTTGAAGGACATCGGGGGGACCCTTCTGACTCATCTAAGTCAGTGTCAGATGTCAAAGACTCCTGTGGGGAGTCCAGGTGCCTCCTCTTGCACACTCGCTTTCTGGGAACATCCTCAGCGGGAATGTCCGGGAAAGTCTCAGAAGAGCAGGGAGCGCCCAGGGGCTACCTGATGCTCAGGGTCTCTATGCTTGGAGCCAATGGAAACAGAAGTGGACACAGGTGCTTTAGGAGAAGAAGAGACCAATCCTGACATTGAGGAATTCTTAGGAGACAATACTCTCCTCATGTCTTCAGAGGCATCACGGCTCCAATGGGAAGGAGTCGAAGGACCCGAAGGAATCTCAAGCCCCTCCCGCACCGAGGCCGTGGGCTCCGAGCCCGAGGTAGGAGCCGAGCTCATCCAAGCCGAAGCCTCGAGAGGAAGAGTCAGCACAGACAAGTTGGTGCGACTACCCTCCCCGGACCAGACAGGAGAATGTCGGCTCCTAGAGTCCCCGGTCGGCTCCGAGGACGTCCGAGCAGATGGAACTGACAACACTGGAACACGTGTCGGCTTCAAGGGCTCTTCGATCATCAGGTCAGCCTCCTCCGGCTCCGCAAGCTCAGTACGACTTGGAGGAGGAGCAGTCAATTCCGGGGCAATAGTCTTCAGTTCCGACGCTAGGGTCGGAGCCGACAGCAATTTAGCTAGGCCTGATGCCCTTAACAGCTTCTGTACCAGTCGGTCCATGTTCAGATCACAAACACTAAAAGAGGACCTAGACAAGTGCACCAACGGTGCAGATTGGAGAATAGGAGACGATGGCAACTCTGATACCTGCTCCAAAACAGTGGACTGGATCCGAGAAGAAGGGACACTCTGCTCTGAGAACTGTGGAGCCGATGACCCAGCATCCTCACTCTTCTTAGATTTTTTGTGGCTTTTGAGTCTCCTGAGGATTGGGAAGAATGAGAGGACTTACTGGCCCCATCCTAGTCACTCAATGCCTCGACAAAAGGGTGTTTTAGTAAACCCCTGGTCCACTAATTTCCTCTTCCTTTCTAATGTAACCCTGTAAGAAAAGGAGTGACATATGCTGCATGACTCTTGCAAGTGAAGAGCACCTAGACAGTATACACATTGCACATGAGTATCAGTAACAGACATCTTTTGTCCGCAGTCTGGGTATTTTTTAACCCACACTTTGGATGCTTTTGTTTTTCCTCAGACATGCCCAATAACCAAAACCACTACCCACAATAATGAAGCCAAAGGCTAGCTAGTAGTGATAAAAACACAACCACCAATAAACACTGAAACAATGGCCCAAAAGAAAAGTGAGCCAAAATTAGCTAAAAAGTATTAAGCACTCAAACTAATACTAAAACTCTAATCTAACTACCAATACACATTACTACCAGAAGTAGGCCAACACGAGGCCACTATGAAAAACACACCAGCTATAGTATTAACAGGGAAGGGGGCTATAAAAACTATCCCAAGTGAACTATAAGTATATATTTTTCTAATAGAAGAAAAGACAGAAAACTTGTGATTTTTTTGAATAATCGATGAAGATTTAGGCTCGAGCAAGCTGGAAGCACCGATATCCGTGCCACGGCAAACTAGATCAGAGGTAATTCCAGCAGTGCATTATGGGATAAAGGGCTTGGTCTCGAGCAACTGCTAAACCTTGAGCTTGCTAACGGCCATGTTGGAGCAGAGGGATCAGCTCTGAACCCATTAATGAAGAATGAACGGCGAGATTGAACAACTTCACATCTAAAAGTTATATACTTACCACGATAGATCTGTGCTGTCTCACTTTCATCTGGTTCAACCTTTTGGTTTTCTGATCAGACTGGACCTGACCTCAGTGCCCTTTTCTAAACTTGTGGATCTGAGGGTCTGACTCCTCCCCAACCCGTAATTCCTTCCTCTCCAATAAAGTACCTCAGATCAAGGCTGCTAACATATCCCTTACTACTATTCCCATATTAACACCAAAAGTAAAGTACCAAAATTAAAAATTTTTAGACACGGTCTCAGATGAGGCTTATCCAGTCACCAGATGCTGTCAGGGACAATAATGAAAGGCGGAAGGAGGGAAGGATGTTGAAACAGATGGAAATGAGACAACATGGTAGATGGATAACATCGAATACGAAAGTTATGCACTTTTGTCGGATTCAATCTTTGGGACAGATTCCCAAGATGAAGAACACCTGGATGGCATCAAGGACCGACATTCTTGAGAAAAGTGGAATCAAAGAAAGAACGTAATATGGACTGTGCATCCAATTTGCAATGAGATACAAAGGTATGGACCTTGGAACATGTTGCTGCTGCACAAATTTCCTCAACGGGAACTCTCTTCATGAATGGCGTAAGCATTGCTCTTGTAGAATGAGCTTTTGGTCTTTTATGCAAGGGTACGACCAGTTAATTATAAAACAAAGGAAATTCATTCTGACAGCCATCTGGAAAGTGTGACTTTTGATATGCTTTTACCTAATGTTGCTTTAGAAAAGGATATGAACAGCTGTTCTGACTTGCTGATATTCTTAGTTCAATATACATAGAATCCAAAGCTGTAGATGACATCTAGCGTGTCTAGCATATATTCTTTGTTTGAGGATCTAGGAAAAAAGACTTAAAATTCACCTGACCAATTCATATTTGCTTCAGATGACACCACTGGCAGAAAAGAGGAATTAAATTCTCAAGCCCACTCTGTCTTTATAAAAAGCCAAATATGGTTATTTACAAGGCGGTGCTTAAAATTCAGAAATTTGTCTAGCAGCTGTAATTTTAACAACAGAAATAGTTTTCCATGACAGAAACATTTAAGTCTACTGAACCTGTTGATTTGAAGGGTGCTTGTGTCAAGGCTTGAAGTATAACTGTGATATCCCAGGAGGTAAATGGGTCTCTGGCTGGAAGTCTGAGTTAAGAAAGTACCCCTGACGAAGGCTTTTGAGAACTGACGAGAGGCTATGGAGTGTCATTTTGCTGTACACTACCCTCCCAAACACACATAAACCTCTAGCTACCTCTTTATTAATATACCCTACCATAAAGGCATCCAAGGAACTCTGGGACAAAACTGGGTTCGACTGCATGGCTAGGCTTGTGAAGATGGTGGTCATTATCTAGTATACACCTATAGACCTATGTGAAAATTTGATATGGCAGCCTTCTGCACCTTGACAATGGAGAAAATGGTCCCTTTCTGAAACAGCTTTTACAGAAAATCTAAAATTGATGGAAGAAGTGTAGAGAAAAGATCTAACCTTTTCGACAAGGCCCAAATGGAAAACTTTTTCTACTTGCTTTGACATATCTTTTTGGTAGACTGTTTCTGGGAGGCAGAAATAATGTGGATCACTGAAGAAGGCAGCCCAGCACATATGGCTATTGTTAGAAAAGGAGGAACCTTACTGTCAACTTCAAGGTTTTGAGATCCAGATGAGTGACTCAGAATATGGAATAGAGTCCAACACAGCAAACAAGGCCAAAAGAAGGGGAATCAAACCTGTTGGGGCCAAAACAGAGCAAGAAGGATCACTTTGCTCCTGTACCTTCTGGCTTTCTGAATGAAATTTGTTAATAGTGGTAAAGGGGGAATGTAAAGGAGACCCGGGGCCAATTGTAAACTAGAGGATCCCTCAGTGCCTGCCCCTGTGGAGGGATCAAGGCAAAGTAACTACTGCACCTGCTGTGCAAGTATGAAGCAAATCTGTGTCACCACTGTCCAACAGAGGGACCACACTTGGGCCAGTAGAATTGACCCAATGAACTTGCCCATTAGCAAAACATATCTGGGGATATTAAATGTATTACTACAAAACGCTGGGAGATATCACCCAATGCCACACTCTCTTGGCCTCTGGGAAAAGTGGATATGGTTGTGTTCCCCCTCCTTTACTAACATACCAGACTACTGCCATGTTTTCCATCTGAATGGGATCACACCCTTGAGAAGGGAGTCCTGGAATGCCTGCAATGCTACAAAACTGCTCTCATATCCAAGATAATGATGTGAAAGTTGACCTCAAGGAGTGACAAAGTACCATGAAAGGTCTTCCTGTCATAACGCACCCCACAACACACAATCCAGAAGGGAAGCATCCATGGTTACTTTGACCGAGGCGTTTGGTAGACAAAAATTTCTTCCTTTTACTGATGGAAAAAGTATCCACCATTTGATACGATCTGTGCAAACCTGAGTGAGATGAATCTGGTGCGAAAGGGGGGGGGGGGGACTTTCCGACCACTGAACTGAATGGATCAAATGTAGTACTCTCATGTGGTATCTGGCTAGGGGAACTAATGCAATGGTACAGACCATCAAAACCTAGCAGATGAAGAACCAACTTTTACTTGAACAAGGGGCTGCTGAATGACCTGCGAGGCCACTATGCATAGGGATAGTAATCTGATATCTTGAAGTTTGACAATTTGAAGGACCATGCTGAAATGACATCCAATAAACTCTATGGGCCAAGTAGCAGACGGCTGACTTTTGAGCTGACTGTAATCCCCAGTTGCTGTACAAGGGGGAGCAACAGGTCCTGGTGTTGAACCAGCAGAGCCTGAGAAGTAGTGATATGAAGCCAATCATCTAGGTACAAGAACAGCTGGATCCCTTGCAGTCTGAGATAAGCTGCTAGCACTGCCAAAACTTTTCTGAACATCCAGGGAGCTGTGGTGAAACTGAATGGCAATGCTCTGCATTGAAACTGACTGGTTCCCATCCAGAAAAAAAGACATTTCTTGGAATGCCTCTGTATGTTTACATGACAACAGACATCTTGGAGATCTACAGAATACATCCAATTTCCTTCCTCAGAAAAGGCAATATTGACTGCAATGTGTCCTTTTGGAACTTTGACTATCTTATGAAGTGATTGAAACATGCTGAGGTCGGACTTCCAAAATGGCTGCACATTGAGTAACAGCTTCATTCCAGCTCTCCCAGTGTGAAAAAAGAAGCTCATCACAGAAAGCTAGAGGACCCAGACTTCTTGGTAAATTTCAGTAACTGGCTAGTAAGTGCACTGCCTAGATGCCAGGAAAAAAGAAATACAGAGTACCTGAAGGAAAATCGGATACAAAAGGCAACAAAAAAGAGAGACTGGGAAAAGTACTGTACCTGTTGAGCAAAACGCAGTGCAAGCCCCATACATGACTTCCAGTAACCTAGAGGAAAGTATAAGGCAAATACACAGAAAGGTGAGTAAAATAAATGAAACACTGATGGAGTATATCAACTCAAACAATAAAAGGCTGGAAAAAATGGAAGAAGCTTTAAACAGTCAGATAAGGTGTTAAAACTGCAAAATTCAACGTATAAAAAAGAAAAGGATGGCGGAATATGAGATTGCACAAGAAGAGACATTTAAAAAAAATAACAGAATTAGAGGACAGAGCATGCAGGGAAAACCTGAGATTTTTTGCTGTACTCGAAGAGCTGGAAGGAACAGACTGCATTCACTTTTTGAAAGCACAAATAAGCAACTGGACTGGTATTCTACAACAGGAATTGTAAACTGAAAGTGCACATTGTGTGTATGATCCAAACCTGGCTATGAGAAAACAACCATGACCTTCAAAAGCAAAGAAGCAATCTCACCAGCACAAGAAGTTGATTCTGACAAAACTCTGGCAGAAGGACAAAATAATAAAAGTGGGATACAGCAGAGTGTTTGCAGAGAATGACTACTCACTGTACACCAGGCAGAAGAGGAGTAAATTTATCCAGTTCTTCAGGTAATGCTGAGAAGCAGTCATGAGATTTAAACTGCTCAAAATATTTTTCACTGGAAGAACAATATAATTTTTTGATGAACTACAAGCTAAAAGAGAAATGCAAAAGTTTGTTCAATCAAAAGTGAACTGTGAAACAGAAGGGAATTCTGCTTCTTGTTCTGGTAATAAAGAGCACAGATAGACTGTGCAGTGAAACCTTTTCCACTGTTTCAACTTATAATGCTCAAGAGAGGGAAAAAGCACAACAGCTGACTAGAAGAATCAGGAGTACGTTGGAAAGAGAGAATGAGTTTGGGAGAAGGAGATGAACAGGAACAGAGCAAGAAAATCTTGAAATATTTGACTTTCATGAATTTTATTAAACTTGTAGGGGACTCTAAAGAATATGCCCTACTTCATGTAATTAACATTTGATGAATACAATCAGTAACTTGGGGACTGACAAATGTGAGATTACAAAGCAATAATTATATTCCTGACACATGACAAAACAAGAAAACTGGGAAATACTGAACATTTTGACTAAAATACTCAGGAGAAGAGAAAATGAGGGAGAAAGTGAACTGTAAGAAAAACATTTTTTTCTTAACAGTACTATTTAAATAGTGCATGATTTTCTTATATGTGATGACGTTTTATTTTTAAGTGTAATAGGAATACTAATGTAAAAAGTACTCCTGCTTTCTTTTTCTTTCTCCTTTTTCTCGTAAAATTAGGACAAAAGCTAAAATATCTCCTTTGCTAACAAAAAACACAAGAACTCTCATGAAGTCTAGAGATGAGTCCCGGAAAAAATGGCTACAAACAAAAGACTCAAATGACCTACAAAGATATAAAGAACCAAGAAACCTGGCCTAAAGACTAATCAATAAAGACAAAAAAGAATTCTACTATAACCCCCCTAACACCCCTAAAATCTGACCCAAAAAAAAATCGGGAATGCTATCAAATACTTCATCCTGGAAACCCTACATCATCTAACCCTACCCCAGAAAAGGCACCAGTAGAAACTGCCAACACCTTCAATACTTACTTTGTTGAATCTATATCCAAACTCTTAACTCAAATAGCTCCAATACAATGAACCCCATAAACCCAGTTTCCTCTTCAGCAACTACCCCTCCCAAAATCTTCTCTCTCAAGCCCATCTCCACAACATACATCCAAATCCTACTCTCCAAACTAAAACCATGCTCAGTATCTGCTGATAACACCCCATCTTACTTTCTTCAGACAGCTGCCCACTCACTTGCCTTTCCCATCTCTGTCATCATTAACCGCTCAATCTCGGAATCCAAAGTACCATCCCATCTGGAAACAGTTCTATACCCTACCTATCCACAAAGGAGGTAACTCCACTGAAATCTCTAACTTTAGACCTATTGCCATCCTCTCCTCTGTCGAAAGGTCTTGAAAAATGCATACATACTCAAGTCATGGATCATCTCTTTCAAGAAAACCTACTTACTCCTACACAACATGTTTTTTTGACCAAAACATAGCACCTATACTGCACGTCTATCCTTTCTCAATACTATTTCCCTGGCCAGAGATGACCAAAAACTTATCTCCTGTCTCTTTCTTGATCTCTCAAAAGCCTCTGATAATGTCTCTCACTCTCTACTATTAAACAAACTGCCTAACCTCAACTTCTCCCCTGAAACAGTGGCATGGTTTGAAAGCTATCTAAAAGATAGACTCCAAGCTGTAAAATGGGACACTGCTTTATCTACTCCCCTTCCTATACAAATGGGTGTCCCTCAAGGATCCATTCTAGGGCCACTACTTTTCAACATCCTCACAAACCTGCTCTATACCTCCTACCCACACTCTTCAATTATACAATATGCCGATGACTCTACAGTTATAACAGTAGCTAACTCTCACTCTGAACTCTTAACAGCTACCTAGTCATCCTTTAACTCAGTAGAAACATGGCTCTCAAGCAACCAACTCAACCTCAACCCTAAAAAACACAACTCCTACTCTTCCTCCCTAAAACAGCCAACCACAAAGACCTCTTTTACTATCCAGTCACTCAACAAGACCCCTATTATAGTTGAACCTAGCTCAAAACTCCTTGGTATAACAACTGATGACCAACTAAAATTCAACCTCCACATAAATAATTCTATCAGGAAAACTCGCCTTAAATTAGGTCTATTATATAGAAATAACAAATTTCTTACTCAGGAGTCTAGAATAGCCCTCACTCATGCCTACCTTCTTCCCTGCTTAACATATTGCTCACAAATCCTTACTAACCTTAACTCCTCTCTGCTTCCTAGACTTGAGACTACATACCACAAAGTAGCTAGATTTGCAACCCATCAATCCTATAGATCACACCACTGTCTCTCTCTAAGATATTTAAACTGACTAGAACTGCCCCACCTTCTCCTTCTCTCTCCACTCCAAACCATACACTCAATTCTTTACCAGCCATCCTTCTGTCCAGCCTTACACTCCATCTCCCACTATGCTCCTTCAAGAAACTTCTGAAGCTCTTCACAACACCTCTTAAAAATCTATAAGCCCAAGTCTAAAGCAGGATGTAACTTATACAGCTATCACCCCTCTATTGAATGGAACAAACTTCCCCTCAAAATTCGAACACACATGCATCCCAAACAATTTAAACTAACTCTAAAACAATATTTCAACAAGAAATGGATCTGCCAATGCTCAAACCCTCCTTAACTCTCTACTTCACCTCCCTAATCAAAGTATTCCTCTCCATTATACTCATACTGTATCCTGTTAGATAAATTGCAAAAAAAAAAATCTTTTTTACTCCTATGTTGCTTTTCTATACCACCTACTACTTTTAAAAATTGTTGTGACTGTAATCTAGCTGTTAACATTTTTTCTACTTAAATAATATTTGTAATGATGACAAAAGGTAATCTGTAAACTCTCAAAAATGCCACTTATATAATATCTGTAATTAATGACAATGTTATATGTATGTACTGGAGCTTTTTTTCCCCCGGGCGTCTGCTGAAAAAGGGCTTCAGCTCAGTCAGACATTCCCGGTCAACAAATGTAAAATAAATAAATAAATATTTTCAGTTTTAAGAAATGCTGGCATGGCAATGAAACAAAAAGAAGGCTCTGGTTAAAACAGCTTGACAAAAGAAAAATTAGTCTGCTTTTTCTCATTCTTCCATAGGGGAATGACTGTGTTAAGGCCATTAGGTTAATCTAGTAACAAGTTTTAAGAAAAAGCAAGTAAATGAAAAAGAATATTGCAGTTTTGTGTCTGGTTCTCACGTCTGTAGCTAACAATAGTACAGTTTTGTACCTACCATAAATGTAGATGTTTGCGTGTATACCCTGCTGTAGTCATCACACTTGGGTTATCTTGCCATCAGGCGGTCCAGCAGTCGGCTAGAATTCCAAAGTCTTGGTCCAGCATCGGTTGCTGTCGCTTCTTCCCTGATGTCAGAGTGCCAGGGGTATATCAGAGGCATCAAATGCCATTTTCTTCAGTTTTGTCTTGCCCTAGATGTCAGGTGCCCCTAATAGGTAGGCAAAAATATATGTGTGTGTGTATGTATATATATATATATATATATATATATATATATATATATATATATATATATATATAAAGTACCTTTATCTGCACTTTTTTAAAAAAAAAAAAAAAAAAAAAAATACAGTATTTAATTTGATTTAAACTGTGTTGAAGGAATTTTAACTGAGCTGGCAGTTTTTCTGCTCTTCTGCTCTTTAGCAACTTGAACAGAAGCTAGTGTTTGCTGAATTTTGTTATTTGCTAGTAATTACAGGTGTGGGGGTAGCCACATTCTTTGATTTCCTGTCCTTGCCTAGTTAAGTGGTGCATTGTGAAATTATTTTCTGCTTAAATACCTCAGCTTTGGCCAGCTAACAACTTGGTTATATTCAACTGGACGTGTACCTACTCAGCACAGATCCTCGTGGTGGCCAGCAGAGTAATCCAAGCTTCAGAGAGCTAAAAAAGCGACTTTACCTGATTTAAGTATATTTTTGCGGCTTTCCACTTCTATTTATCTAGCAACTGTATTTCGCCTGCTTGCTGATACATTGTTATTGTTTATTCTGCATTTATTCTGTTATTGCACTTGTTTCTCAGTTTGTTACTTTTAAAATCTGTAACTGTTGCAAATTGTTTGTGTAGGCTGTGATAGCCGATTTATAGCATTTATAAGTGTTTACTGTATCTGTTTCTGCTTGTTTTCTGAAAAAAAACAAAACAAAAAAAATCTCTTGTTTTCCCGCCTTACTGAGCTAGAATAGTCCAGTTTCAGAGCTTGCTGATCCCTGGGCTTTGTTTGCAGTTCCTGTTACTGATTCTTTACCTAATTTGGAAGAGAGGAAGTTCCCTTGCTTACCAGTGGGAGTGGGAAGCATTGAGCTGCCTGTTGGTCCAGTTTTGTGAGGTTTCAGCCAGCAACTTGTAGTTTATTGGTCGTTTTGGGCCAGTTCCTAGCTTCTTTCAGCCCCTGATATAAAACGCTAAACGCAGCGTTTGCGGTTTAGCGATTGCTGAGCTGCTACCGTTGCACACTAGGGCAGCGCCGGTTAAGCAGATTTAAACTATTAGGGCTACCTAAAGTCCACTCTTCAAATTTTCCCTTAAAACTACCTTCCTCGAACTATACTACTGATCTAATCAGCATATCCTATAACTAAAAAGATCATCTCTACCTAACTCCGAGTAGCCTATTCTGTATCTGTCAAACCTAGCACTTGCTCCTACAGTACTTATCACAGAGATACAGCACTCTTGTTATAGATAGTACCCCAAAAAGGCGAAACCCCATTTCTTGGACACCCACATCCCCCGGAATCTCTTTTTAAAGTTTTTTTTGTCTATTCCTTCTAGCATGTCAAGGGATCAGTTGCTAGTATCCTCTCCTGCTCAGCTGGTGAACCTGGGAATATTGAGGCAATGTTACAATTGCCTCATGTACACAGACAACCCTCTCCTCCTCCCACAAAACACAAATACATGCGAGAGATGCAACTATACGGCCAAACTGGAGGCTGAGCTCTCTCAACTTAGGGCTGGCAAGACCAGACAGGAGGAGAAGGTTACCACACACACTATAGACCCAATCTCACATAGTACCATCACAACCTCAAATCATACACATAAACACACAAAGACATACTCGGAGGCTCTGATCAGAAATCTACCAAAACAGCAGAGGCCACCAAAGCAGACACCCAAACAACCACCACCTCAGAACACAACACCTGCAACACATAGACCTCACAGTCAGAGTGTCAAACAGTCACAGCCCTTAAGGCCAAACACAATGCCAGACACACTAGTCATTGGTGACTCCATAGTCAGACACACTGACGTTCCGCTCACCAGACTGAGTAAGGAGAGAGTTACAGTAAGCTGCCTGTCGGGCGCTAGAATCCGCCACATAACGCAAGCACTCAGGTCTCTCAACAGCAGGTACAAATACGACTCAGTCATTGTCCACGCTGGTGTAAACAACCTGAGACGTACCTCCTTGGACTACATGAAAAGAGACATTGAGGAGCTCTCTGATTATGTAGCCCAGGCAGGTATGACCCTGACCTTGAGCAGTATCCTACCTTCACCAAGAATGATGCCACAATACAGAGATAAGATGATCAGCTTTAACAATTGGCTTAAACTCTGGTGTCATTCAAAGGGGATCCAATGTCTGTCTGCCTGGGATGACATGCTGGACAAGCCACGCTGCCATGAGGGCGGCTTGCACCTGTCACCCTGGGATTCGGATATTGGCAAAGGCTCTTGCCACCCCATAGTGCCTTTTTAGGCAAGGCTCAAATTCTAAACCTACCACCCTAGAACACAAAAAAGGAAAAAAACTAAGGGTAATGCTGCTCAATGCCAGAAGTCTAAATCTCAAAATGCACGCACTCGAGGCCCTTCTCAGTATGGAGAACATCGATGTCTGTGCTGTGACAGAAACCTGGTTCAAGGCTCCTGAGAGCACCCCAGCACTAACAGATTTTACCTCATACCATGCGTTCCGGCCCCAAAATCCGGATAATACCAAGAAAGGAGGGGGGGTATCCATATTCATCAAGGACACCCACACCTCAAGACTGGTGGCAACGCATGATGCATCGGAGACCATCCAGGTGCAATTAACCATAGGCAAGACTGCTCTGCAAAATTGTAGCATGTTACAGGCCACCCTCACAAACTCAGGAACCTCACATGGCTTTCCTGAAAACACTGGAGGGGATAAATGTATCTCCAAACACCATCATACTAAGTGACTTCAATTACCCTAATATAGACTGGGAACACTACTCAAGCCCAAACACCCTAGCCCAAAAGTTCCTGGAATTCATAAACTCAAATGCCATGGAACAACTAGTCACCATCCCCACAAGAGGAGAAAACATACTTGATCTCATCATCACGAACATGGGAGCACAATGTTCAACACCGGAAGTATACCCCTCACTGGTGAGATCAGATCACAAACTAATCTTGCTGGAGGTCTTCATCCCACCCCCACCTGAAATAAAAAAGACCACAGTAAAAAAACTTCTCGAAAGCAGACTTCACACTTCTAAAGACTAGTGTGGTCTCCTTTAAGGCCCCCGAGCCGGCGGAAAACAGTACTCAAGCCGCTGAATCACTTACAAATGACTTCTACCAGCACCTGCAGCAAGGGCAAGCGTCCAGTCTGGTGGACCCCAGCCATAAACAAACTCTACAACAAAAGGAGGAAGCTACTACAAGATAGAGCAAAATCATTAAAAGGTAAGACACCCTTGATCACTATAAGTAAAAAACTAAGAGCTCTCATAAAATCATCCAAAGCAAATTTTGAGAGAAAAATAGCTAAAGACTCAAAGGACAATCATAAGGCCTTCTTTAGCTATGTTAGAAACCTGGGAGGAAACTCCCAGATATGCTCAGAACTAGTTCAAAATGATGTGAAGATTACTGATCCTACAGACATTGCCAACATACTGGCTGACAGGTTCAGTGCAAACTTCTCCCCTCCCCAAAAGGAGAGTTATCTATACCAAATGGTTGCAGCCCCCAAACATCTCAAACCCAAGTGAGAACTGCTCTCTCCAAAGCAAAAAACACAGCATCCATGGGACCTGATGGTGTCCCAGGCTGTGTGCTCCATGAACTCAACGAGGAATTAAACCCACAGCTAGGACAGCTGTTTAATCATAGTCTCACCTCTGGATACGTACCCAGGGAGTGGCGCACTGCGACTCTGGTCCCACTTCACAAAGGCGGTGCCTCCACAGACCCTGGAAATTCCTGGCCCATTAGCTTGACAAGCCTTATCTGCAAAGCTATGGAGAGGATCATAATGGACCTCATAAATAAAGACATAGGGAATTTGCAGACTTTGGATCCAACCCAGTTTGGCTTTGTCAAAGGCAGATCATGCCTTTTAAACTTGGTTGACTTTTTCGAAACAGTCACCAAAGCCATTGATGAGGGAAAGGCAGTCCATACAGCCTACCTCGATCTGGCGAAGGCCTTCGATACAATACCCCACTCGGGTATCATTGAAAAACTCATCAGCTTAAATGTTAACCCATACATCACAAGATGGGTTGCAAACTGGCTGAGTGACAGAACCCACAGGGTCAGAGTTGCTGGCGCCATGTCAGACTCAAAGCCCGTCACAAGTGGTGTCCCACAGGGCTCAGTCCTGGGCCCACTCTTGTTTGGCATCTACTTTTCCGAAGTACAAGCAAACACAGGAGGGTTATGGCTGACAAAGTTTGCAGATGACTGCAAACTGGGCACCGTAGTCGAAAACACATCCGACACAGATATCCTTCAGAAGGGTCTCACAGAAATGGATGACTGGTGCCAGAGCCATGGCCTAAAGTTAAATGCCAAAAAATGCATAGTCATACCCTTCAGGAAAAACAAGGTTACCCCTAGCTACCATATAGGTGGTAATCCTCTGAGCACAGAAGTTGTTATCAGGGACCTGGGGACCCAGGTTGACAGTAGCCTGTCATTCGACACCCATGTAGCTAAAGTAGTTAGGAAGACCTTCTACATTGCCCACCTCATCATGAAGGGATTCACATCTAGATCAAGGGAGGTCATAGTCTCCCTATACTCATCAGACCAATGATTGAGTACAATGCCCCATTCGGACTGTATCTGACCCGACACTTGCAGCAGCTAGAGAGGCCACAAAAGTTCCTCACCAAAAGGATAAAGGGTCTCAAAAATCTGTCCTATGCTGCCCGACTGAAAGAACTCCAGCTCTATTCAGTCACTTACCGCTTGCTCAGAGGTGACCTTTGCCTGACATACAAGGCCATGTCAAACCCAGAGTTGATGAATATGCTTCACCTCAAAAAATCTAGATCCATCAGAGCCACAAGGGCGGGAGACTTAAACCTCGACACGGCTATTAATAGGACGTGCTGGAGGGATAGATTCATCACCCAGAGACTCCCTATGCTGTGGAACAAAATCCCGGTATATGTGAGGCAGAGCACCTCGCTGACCTTGTTCAAGAGAAATCTTGACCAATGGATGGGAGATCGCAGATGTACTCCAGGGATTACCTCAGTGTCACTGCTAGACAGAGGCACAGCAAAATAATGGGTATAGTTCCCCATACAAAAGGGGTGGCTTAAGCCACAAAACTATGGGCTAGGCTTATAAATGCCCTCGGGCAGATAGCCTAGTATGAACCTATGAACCTATATATATATATATATATATATATATATATATATATAGATATATATATATATATATATAGATATATATATATATATATATATCGCTATCTTGAAAAGAGTAAAACAAAACCCTTAGGCACAAGCAAATACACCACAGAGGTTGTATAGAATAGAGATAAGTTCAGCTGGTTTTAGAGGGGATGGAGGGAGGGCAACCTGGACTGCAGCAGGGTATACACTCAAACATCTACATTTATGGTAGGTACAAAACTGTACTATGTTCATTGTGTTACCCTGCTGCAGTCATCACACTTGGGTAGAATCCCAAAGCTAAGGATGGGCGGTGGAGTCAAACAGGGTTAGAGGGGGCTAGGAGGCCCTGCAAAACTGCAGTGGCGAAGCCCGCCCTGGTCTTAGAGTAAAGTGGTAAGTGATAATGTTTGGTGAAGGTGTGCACTCAACTCCAAGTTGCAGCTTCCAGAATACCTTTGGTTGGTACCCCCCTGAGGAAGACTGTAGATGTAGCTGCTGCCCTGTGGAGCCTTATGGTAGCAGGAACTGGTTTTCCATGGTGAGTGCAGCAAAAACGTATGCAATGTCCTATCCATTTGGAAATGGTTTGTTTTGAGATAGCCTTTCCTTGTGATGCTATAGCATAGGATACAAGAAGCTGGTCAGACTTTCTGAAAACCTTAGTTTTATCCAAGTAGTAATGTAGCTGGCTGTGAATGTCCAAGGAATGCAGGAGTCTTTCTCCTTTGTTCTGTGGATTTGGAAAGAAGGTGGGTAAATGGATGGTTTGATTTAGGGCCACACTGGATACCACCTTAGGCATAAAGGAGGGATTAGTTCATAGAGAAACCTTGTCTTGATGAAAAATGAGAAAAGGCTTTACTGCCATTAGTGCCTGAAGCTCTGAAACTCTTCTAGCTGAAGTGATTGCTAGCAGCAGGGCAGTCTTCCAGGATATAAACTTTAGGTCAGCTGAGAAAGCTGGTTCAAAAGGAGGTAGCGTGAGTTTTTCCAGAACAAAATTGAGGTCCCAAGTAGGTGTTGGTGCTCTCCTGGGAGGCCTAATGTTCTTGGGCCCTCTGAGAAACTGCCTTAAGAGTGGATGTGAAAATAAAGGAGGATCCGTGTTATAGTGAGCAGAAATAGCTGAGGCATGGATTTTAATAGATGAAAAAGAAAGCCCTTTATGTAACATCTCCGTCAGATATTGCAGAATCTGAGGTATGTCAGGCTGAAGGGTATTTTGGCCTTTAGCTTGGTTCCAGGCGCAAAACCTTTTCCATTTGTCTGAGTAGGCTTTCCTGGTGCTGGGCCTCCTGGCCTCCAGAATAACTTCCCTAACAGCTTGAGAGAGGGGAGCTGGCTGGTTGCCTAGGTGATTTGCCATGCAGCCAAGTTTAAGGTTTTGAGCTGGCTGTGTAGAATCTGATTGTCTTGTTGTGTGAGCAGGTGGGTAATTTGTTGTAGAATCCATGGTGGGCCATGGGCCATATTCCTTAATAGTGGGTACCAGTGCTGGCGTGGCCAGTCTGGAGCAATGAGTATCCTGACTTTCAGTAGCACCTTTGTGAGAAGGGGTAGTGGAGGAAAGGCATATACTGTTAGCATTTTCCAACTGAATGAGAGTGCGTCCACTTTCCAAGCTTGTTGGTGAAAAGTCCTTGTGCAAAACTTTGTTAGCTGAAAGTTTTGAGGGCTGGCAAACAGGTCTATGTCTGGGAGCCCCCACTTTTGAGTTATCACTGCGAATACTTGTGGATCCAGTTTCCATTCGTGGGGATCCATGATGTTTCTGCTTAGGTTGTCTGCCAATATGTTCTTTTTTCCTGGCAGGAATTGAGCTTGTAATTGAACTTGGTAAGCCAGTGCTGTGTTCCACAGGGTCATTGCTTGCCTGCATAGAGGGTAGGAGTGTGTGCCCCCTTGTTTAAGTAATGTACCACATTACTGCGGTGTTGTCTGTCCTTATGATAAGCTGTCCTGGATGCAAGACATCCTTGAAGGCTGTCAGAGCATTTTGTACAGCCAGCATTTCTTTTTGATTGATGTGCAGATTCCTTTGATCTGCAGATTCCTTTGATCTGCTGTCCATAAGCCTTGAATGCACTGTCCTGCCATGTGTGCCCCCCAGGCATAGTGCGATGCATCTGTTGTCATAGTTTGCCTGGCTGGGGGTAGGGTGAAAGGCTGACACTTGTTGAGGTGACAAGCCTGTGACCACCATAGAAACTCCTGTTGAAGGCAGGGAATGAGACTTATCATAGTTTCCAAGCTGTGACTGTGTTGAGTCCATACGCTTTTTAGGTACCATTGTAATTTCCACATATGCAGTTTTGCAAATGGTATTAGTAGTATGCAAGATGCCATGAAGCCCAAAGCCTGCAGAATTTTTCTTGCAGGGAGTTGGGTCTTTGTTGCCATTGTTCTGAAGTATTGAGTTAATTGTAGTTGTTTGTCTGGCGTCAGATAAGCCATCTGGGCCGCTGTATTCAAGCTGGCACCCAGGAATGTCATAGTTTGTGAGGGCACTAGTTTTGATTTCTGTTCATTTACTGTGTATCCTAGGCAACTTAGAAGATGTCTTACAAAAGCCAGGTGTTGTAAGAGAATGTCCTTGCTTTCTGCTTGTATGAGACAGTCGTCCAGGTATGGGTATATTTGAATTCCCCTCTGTCTGCAGTATGCAATTACTGGTGCCAAGCATTTTGTGAAGACCCTGGGCGCAGTAGATAAGCCAAAGGGCAGTGCAGAGAATTGGTAATTGGTTGAACCTGCAATGAAACGGAGGTATCGTCTGCAATTTTGTCTGATGGGGACATGCAGGTATGCCTCCTTGAGGTCCAAAGTTACTAGCCAAGCTTTCTTGCCCAACATGGGAAGAAGCTGCTGTAGTGTTAGCATCTTGAAATTGGGTACTTGCAAGAAAGTGTTTAAAATTGAAAGGTCCAGAATGGGTCTTCAAGCATTGTCCTTTCTCGGGACTAGAAAGAGCCTTAAGTAAAATCCTTGGCCTTGCTCCTGTGTAGGTACCAATTGGATGGCTTTTTCATCATGATGAGATCTGTTGTTGTTTTTGTTTTCTGCCCCATTGATTTGTGGCAGGTTTGGCATTCCTTTATCCTCCTTCCTTAGGTGTGTGGAAAAATGGAATAATATCAGTGTGAGAACTGGTGAGGGAGCATGCCCCTTTTGTTTAATTTGAGAAAGGAGAAATCCTGTTCCTCAGAGGAGCCTGAGGAAACAGACACCTGATCAGAGGAGGCATAATCCTCCTCTTGTCTAGGCCTTTTGTCGGGGGGGGGGGGCTGGGAACCCCTGATCAAAGAAATCAAATCTTCAGCCATTTTAAGCATCTGTTTCTTAGGCATAGGGCCTTGACCTGGAGACTGAAGTGTAGGCTTTTTTGGTTTTAGAGGAGTCTTAAGCTTAGCATAAGATTTTATGGTGAGGGTAGTCTGTCTGAAGACACCTTCAGAAACCGAAGGTGTTTCTGCAGCACCGGCTTCCCCTACTGCGATGTCGTCGATTGGGCCCAAGGAAAAAGGCTGCGTCAGCCTAGAAATCTCTGCTGGGGGATCCGATGTGGCCTGGGGATCCAATTCAGTGGCAGCCAGGGACTGCGTAGGCGCCTCACTGAAAACCGGAGACCGGGCCAGCCGAGGCCTCTGAGTCTGGCTTGGATCTAGGCTGCCTGTCCCTATCCTTGCGTTTTTTATGCACGCCAGTAGTCGGTTGCTCTGACGGCATAGTGTAATTAAATTTTCTACCGAAGTAGTGTCGTGCAAAATCAAAGCGATGCTTTATAGTTCGCTTACTGAACCTAGCACAAAACCAACAACCAGTGACGTCGTGGTCTGGGCCTAGGCAAGGTATACAAAAAGAATGAAAATCCTTATGAGGTATTTGCTTCCCATAAGAAATGCAATTGTTAACTTTTTCTGACATCGGACAGAGGCAAGAAAAGGTTCCCCAACGGGGTACTTAGCTTTGAAGACTTCGGACTGAAACTCGATTCGAAAATCTCAGGTGTTGGCTGACCGACACTTGCGAACTGCTTCTGCTTCGGGCACCGCATGGCAAGAAAGACTGAAGAAAATTGCGTTGGATGCCTCTGATATACCCCTGGCGCTCTGACGTCAGGGAAGAAGCGACAGCAACCGACACCGGACCAAGACTTTGGCATTCTGGCCAACTGCGGGACCGCCTGACGGCAGGATAACCCAAGTGTGATGACTGCAGCAGGGTAACACGATGAACATCTAATAAAGGGAAATGGCTTGGAGAACATGTTTTCTGAAAGCATTCAAGTGTTTTCCCAGCTGAGAGCATTACAAAGATAACACAAAACCAGACAGCACTTAATAGAACCACAGGCCATAACATGCGTCTTAGCATGGATAACCTTTCTTTTAGGTTAGTTAGAGTCTGTGTGTGTGTGTCTGTGTGGCTGTCAGTTTGGAACATTTGCTCCAGTTAGCAGAGTAAAAATTCAATATCTGAAGATGCACATAGTTTTGTGTGTTATTAAGTTAATAGTTTTTGGGGGTATTGAGGTGCACATGTAATTTTGAGGGTTTTCAATAAAACAATACCTTCTGTAAGATGTGACATAGGCTCAAATGGAGATGGCTAAAACGGAGATGACAAGAAACAACTGTATAAAAGATTAACCTACCAAACAGTACATACATGTAACAAAAGCTGGAACTACACATTTAACAAAAAAGCTGTTATTGCACAAAAGGTGGGAATAATAATCTCTCAAGAATATGATGCTTTCCATAATGTCTAAATGATAATGGTCAAACAGATCAACAGAAAAAAGAAAGTAGTGAATTACATTAAAAAACAGAGTGCAAAACGCTATGCTACAGGAGAGACACTTGGAAAGAACTGAACTTGCAAATTTGATAAAGAAATTTTTTCAGGATGGTTATTCAGTGGAATACCTGGGGCAAAGGAAAAGAGGAGTATTTGTATTAATTGCAAGAGAAGCTCCAATATTAATAGAAAATGATAAAAAAACAATAACAGTAGATTTGCAGTACTAAGGGGCTACTGGCAAGGGAGGAGTATTACACTGGTATGTATTTATACTCCACCAAAAACTTCTGTAATCGAGCTTAAGAAAATTCTGGGAGAAATAATCAGCTTTCAGCAAGGAATATTTCTTATAGGAGAGGATTTGATTTGCAATAGTGAAGATGCATCTGGAGGCCCAGAATGAAAAATGTAACAAAGGTGGGTAGATTTTTTAAAGAAATTTATGAAAACATTTGGCATGGAAGATGTGAATTCAGTACTAGGAATTTGGAGTGAATTTAACTATTACCAAGATACAAAAACTGGGCTAGGCTAGACAGAATTTACATTTCACAGGAATGTGTGCATTTAATGAAAAGTCAGAAAAATCCACAGAATTCGAATGCACCCAGCAGCAAAATAATGACAAACTCAGGAGCCCGGTAAGGAAGGTAGCTGGAATAAATAGTACACCACAGCGAAATAAAGTCTTCCAATTTAATGAGTAAACAGGCAAATACTGGTGAGCACTTTCGCAATTATGACCATTGCTTCTTCAGTCTGAATCATTGTGAAAGCGCTCACCAGTATACAATTATGATGGCTGCCAAAAAAAAACAATTACTAGAAAATGAAAATCAAAGTCTAAACCAACTTTACTAGAAGTAGCAAAGACAGTAACAGAGATGAAACAACTGGAATTGGGATCTTAAGAAAAGGGTAGGAGCAAATTACATAGTAAAAAATGGGAAGTGTGGGATTTACACATGCAGAGGAGGAACGAGGTATAAAAAAGTAGGAATTGAATGAGCTATGTAATGGTTGACTGACAATGACTGGATATAGTGTAAGTGATGTATAATGTTTGCAGCTACAGTTTTGTTGGCATGGTTTGTAATGTACGTCTGCAACTGAGATTGTATTGGTATGGTTTATTTTCATTTATATAAATATAAGACTGCCTATATCATACAGGACAATTTAATAAAGGTGTTTCTTGTTTAAAAAAAGTCATCAAGAGAACCCTTTCATTTTTTGAACTGGGATACTGGATCTGAATTGTCTCGACATAGTATGGCTGTCTTAAGTTTAACTCTGGTGGCTGCCATAAAAAGCAACTACTAGAAAATGTAAATCAAAATCGAAACCACCTATACTGAAGTAGTGAATATTATAAATAAGACAAAAGAACAAATTTGTGGGAACAATACACGTAGAAAAATGTTTTGGAAGAGGAATGAGGTTTAAGAGAAGGCAGGAATTGAGAAATTGATGTTATGTTGCTTTGACTATATAATAATATTTGTGACGTATGACTTCTGTAAACGTGAACTTGTTAACATGGTTTGATTACTTTTATACAAATGTAAGACTGCCTATATAACAGGTGATAATTCAATAAAAGTACTACAAAAAAAAAGGGGGGGGAGAGAAAGAAATAGGCTGAGGTCCAAAATCTGGCTAAGGTCCCCTGTCTTTTTTTTGGAATTAGGGAAAAAAAAAAAAAAAACATAATAGACTCTGGTTCCTAACTGGTCTCATGGACCCTGTTGGATGACTCTTTCCAGCAGCTTGAAAATCTCTGTTGCAGATTACAAATGACTGTGGAATGTCAGGAATCTTTCTTTTCTTCCCTGGAGGATAAGAAAAGGGAATGGAATAGCCTCTGGAGATTATCTGTAACATCCAGGAATTCACTTAATATATTGCTAGGCTTGTGGGTTTAAGAAAAGCACCGCCCCCCACCCCAGATTGTTTCCAAAATAAGGCAGTCAGTTAACCACTCAGAAGCATTAGCAGGGTTTCTCAGTAAAGGGACCACAAAACCCCTGGCGATGTGGTCTGCCTCCAGGGTGGCACCCATTAGAGTTGCCTCCTCCCTCCTTTGCACCTAGGGTGACTGTCAGAGTCACCTATTCCCTCTGCAATTGAGAGGGGCCCGTCTCCAAGAGTGTCTTACTAATAACCCTGAGATTTTGAGATTTTTCTGAGCCAGATCTTTTTAACACCCCTTTGGTTACCAGAAAAGGTTCTTTGAGGGGTACAGAAGTGGATTCCAGTGACAGATATGGCTTTGCCATCTTGTTCACTCCTACTAAGCATCTCTAACCTTTGATCTGAAAAGTGTGGAACCAATGAACCAGGCATTAATGAAGGACATCTTAATGTGTTCAGCCTAATTGCACAGGTGCATCCAGACATGCCGATGCATGGTAATGATAATACCTGCTGCTCTGGTTGTGCAGTCAGCTGTATTGGAAAGCAGATGCTTGGGCACATTAGACAGACTGCAGAGTAAACCGTGTCCACTGTCTTTTAAACATCTGCTAGTAAGTTACCCACAAGGGACTTGGTAAGCTGTTTGGTCAGGTCTCCCTGAAAATGTGTCATTTTGGCAAGATATGCTTCAGTGACTTTTGCACACAGCATACTGAACTACGTCCATTTCCTGAACCTGCCCAATGCCCCTGACTACCTGTTAGGGAGGAGAACAAAAAAAACTTTCCTCCAGCAGTTCCTTTTTGTGGCTGCCACCATTACCATGGCATCTGCTGGTGGACCTTTGCTCCAGTGCTTCTAGTCTTTTGGGGCTGCCAAAATACTATCTGGCTTCTTGGGGATTGGTTCTACTATATCAGAGTCCTTCCATGCCCGCTAAGCCACCAGGTCTTTGAGGACTTAAAGCCATCAGCAGGTGGTACCACCTAGGATTCTGTGTACCACCTAGGATTCAGATGAACAAGTACCAAAGGCTTCAAGAACACAGACCATCTGGTGAAGGAGTTTTAGTGGATCAACCCCTCTCATTGCTTCATCAATGCTAGGATGGCATCAAGGGAGGCGTCCTCTAGAGGGAATCTTTATTTTCATCCAGATCTATGTTTCTGACAGACTCTGTAGAGGAGGCCCGGTATATTCATTTGTAAGTTTGTTTTCTAGAACTTTGTCTCAGTGGAATCTCAGGAACAGGTCCAAATCAGACTGGGAACTCAAGTGGCAAGTATCATTTAGACCTAAAGTTACTGCCTGTCCCAGCTGAGCAGAGTCAGAGGATCCAAAGGAAGCTGGGACAGATCTGAGCTTAATACTAGCATCTGACTTCTTGGCCAAGCCAAAACCCATTCAAACACCTGAATAGCAGACGTCACGATCAGAGCAGAGGGGATGTCCTTCCTATCCGTGGATGAAGGAACAATCTCAACCCCAACTGGCATCAGCTCTGAAGCTGACCTTAGACCCAAGCTATTGAAAGCTGAAGCCTCAAAAGGCAGAGAGTAGTCTGAAAACTTCAGCCAACTCCACCACTGGGGCCCTAGCACTGACAATTCACCTCAAAGTCTTGTCTCAAACTGAAAGAATTGCAGTCAAAAAAGGGATGTTGACAAAGCCAAAAGTTCAAGCTGTCAGCTCCAACTGAGGGTGTTCGGATTCGTGGTGACCAGACCTGATGGGCAGACCAGTACTAGAAAAAAACAATGAAAGGGTAAACTCATACCCAGAGCGCCCAATGGGGATGTCACCAGGAGAACCTCTAGTTGGATGTATCCTTGGGAAATCTCTGCATCCTTCAACTGACCTCCATCTCTGGTAAGGCTTCTGGAGGATTGGGAATGACATCTTGGATGATGCAACCAAGGAGGTCTTCAGAAAACAGGTCTGAAAGTTCAGGCAGCAAACAAGATCTACGATACTTTACTGAAAAGAAGGGAATTATGGGTAGGGAAGGAATCAGATTGTCGGGTCCATTGCTTTAAAGTGCAGAGGTTGGATCCAGTTGAATTCGGCAACATAAAAGTTGAATCTAATGAAATTAGACATCTGCTTCATAATTTATTGATTTTATATGTTTATCTCATACTTCAAAATTTGACAGATTAATGATGACCATAGTCCACATTATACCACTGTCATCACCAACCACTTCTAATGCTGATAACTCCTTCCTCTGCCTGAGAGACATTTTGCTCTGCTTAAGTTCCAAAAATGTCTGCCTCTGGATCTTGTCCAATTTTCCAATTCCTAGGGTGGATCTCCTTCCATAACATACCTGTCTATACTGGTTGTTCTCTTGCTGATTTTTGGAAGATTATTGCTCTGTTCTCTTCAGTGTCTGCCGTTGACCATTTACCCTCATTTGTAAAATCTCGTTTTGTATTTTTGCCATGGGTAAAAACACAGTAAGCTGTACAGTCAAATACTCCTTTACATCATTTTGGAATTTTTTTAAATTTGTACTTAAAATTCAATTTACTTTTTCATTATTAAAATTGATGATTTGCCCGTACTCAAATGAAACGGCAAATAAAAATTCACACGATTGTAGGCCTTTCTGTATTTTACACATGTTCCCTTCTACTTCCTTTAATAACGTGTCGTCATGACTCATTAATTATTTTGATCAGTTCCATACCAGTTCATTAAACAAATGGGTCAATTCTTCCAAAGTCTCACTCTTCAGTGATATTGTTTGGAAAATTATAGACACAGAGATCTCTAGGAACCAGACTGCTAAGCAGGCATTCTTTCAAAAATAAATTGCCCCAAACCAACGGTTTAAAGTTCAGTACTTTCTGTTCAAAATCTTTCAAAAAAGAACTCAAAACTAGATGTTGCGTTTACACCCCGAATTAAGTCAAATGGGTTGTTTGGTACTTTTTAACATCTCTTTGATGGATGAAAAATTTAAACAATCCACCTCAGCTACTGATGTGATACTCACAGACAGCATATCTGAATAAAAATCTCACTTTTGTTCATTCCATTAACAGCCAAATTTTCAATCAAACTCACAGAATGAGATCCACTAACCACATGAACATCATCAACTGCGACTGCTCTTTTGATTAGATAATATGATCACTACCACGTAATTTAAGTTTTGCACCATAGTAAGTGTGTCTAAGAACAGAGTGAAAAGTCAGTCCACTAGTGTTAGGTAAATCCATTTAGCTAAATCGCACCTCACTCCAAACAAAAACTTCTACCAAAAACAAAAAGTTATAATAAAACCAAAACTCTTCCTTTTTATGAGCACAATTATGCCATTAAAAGGAAAGACTTCACTAATGCATTGCAAATCATAGTGTAACCTGTACAAAGTAGTTCATTTTTCTGAACACTAAGCAAGCAAGTTTGGATATAAGGGGAGGAGACCAACACCTTTAATGTAGAGAGCTTTTTTTGGGGGGGGCAGATAAATTTAAGGGCTATATTCAAGCCTGGTTTAAATAATATCTTCTTAAAAGTGTTTTAGCACTTAAAAGTATTAAATGGGAAGGTTTTCATTGTTGTAAAAAGGTATCATGTGACTGCAGTCTTGATTTAAAAAGGTAGTCTCTATTTGCTGTCTTAATGTTTTCAGAAGTCCATTTCAACTAAAGGAAGCAAATACTAATTTCTAGTGTTGTGTTTGCTGTTATGGACAAGCTGGTACATAGCCCACTAACAGCAAACTGAAACAGGCAAACTCACCAAATAAACCCACCAAAAAAGAGGAGGAGACAGTCAAAATGTTTTCTCTCTCTCTTTTTCCATTTTGTTTTTTTGTCTCCACTGCCTGATCATCATCATCATCCCAATACATGCCAATCTGATCCTCATTACTGAGTGAGGTACAACTGGAAAGGGACATAATTTAGTCAACTATTAGAGGTGGTTTGGATTTTTACCTTAAGCTCTATGTCCCCTGTGTTCACTCAGCTTATGTAAATGAAGGCCCACTCTGGCCGTCCCTCAGTTTCATAAGGGGCACTTTGCCTTTCCATCCTCAAACACAAGTGGTAGCTTCCACAGTCTCTGCCTGAGAAACAATATCATGCTTCCCAAGCACCCAATATCAATCCCTCCCCCAGGAAGAAGCAAGTGGCCCATATCCCTTAATTCCTCTGCATTCTTGCCAGATTCCTCAAGTGCTGTGGCCAGTAATTCAACACCTGTTGCTTGGGTCACAGTCAGGGTTTCATCCCTCTGCACCAAAGGGATAAGCCCAAAGTCTATAAACTTGCTTTATGGTTGCACTACTACAGGGAAAGGAGAAACTCTCTGCAACTGTGACAAAAAAGTTAACATAAATGTGAACCTGCAGTGCATCTAATAAACATAAAAATATTTCAGGGCTTGTAAATTCAGAGAATTGAGATTGCATTCGGCAAATCCATCCATGGTGACCATGGCTTGGAAGGCTGTGAGTAGAAGGGACTGCCTGAATGTAGATTGTCAGAATTAAACTACCATTTCAAGAGCAGCTTGACATGACTTGAAAACTCTTGATGGGGCTGAAAGTGTGGGTCACAGTGCTATGACCATTAAACTTTAAGATTTCACTTGGTTTCATGCTAGAGTTTACTGTGGGGGATAAAAAAATCTGAACTCATCCTAAGAACTAAGGCTTGAAAATGTCTCAAATGGTACAGACTCAGAAAACAGATTTACTATGCACCACTGTTTTAAAAGTGACAGCAACCATTAAAATAAAAAAAATAAATAAGTAGTTATAACTTCCAAAGGAAAAGACTTTTGGACAAACAGTATCTAGAGATGTCCTTACATTCACTGCTGCAGTATTCTTAAAGATATGGGGATTGCCTGCTTCAGAAGCCCGTCTTCCAAAGACTTCTGAATTTAAAAATTATGCCGAACATCACCATATGCTCCCTGGCATAAAGGTGATTTTCAGGCTTACCAAAAATAGAACCTCTTTGCCACCAGTCTGAACGTATCTTCTACACCAGTCTGTTTACCTGCGTCAGTCTCCTGCCAGTTGAATGCATTTTCACTCTCCAGTCTTAGTGCACAGTTGGGGATTTTGTTTTTTCTCTTTTTTTTTTTTTTTTTTTTTTTTGTGTGTTCCTTGAGGTTAATGTCATCCAGGAAAGGTAAATGCCAGTGTGGGAGACAGATTCCCCACAGAGGCTGCCACGTTAAGTGTCTTTTTTCCTTAGGTGCTTCTCATGACCATATATGTCTTGCTCTATTTGTCAGACGTTTGTTCCAAAAACTCTTCACAGCAGACTTTCTTACCTTTTCTTGTATTTTGAGAACCAGCATCTTAAGCTACTCGCTAAAGATACTATCAAAGGGATTTCCTGCCCCAAGGGTCAGCCATTAGGGAAGAAGGTGAAAAAGGTAAGATTGGAATCTCTCTCTGTCCAGCCTCTGCCATGTGTTTTTCCCAAGGTAGTTACAAACCCGGAGGCTCGCCCAGCTGTGTTGTCGCATTTCTCTGCCACGACCATGTTGGAGGCCAATGAGGATCCGGCTGGCAGCACATCCGAAGAGACTTTGTAGGCGTCCATCTCAGACGTTCAGAGGGAACCACGATTGATTTTTTCTGAGGGGCCTAGAAGAGTTTCTCTGTTTTTAGTTGGGGAGGAAGTTCCTGCTAAAGTTCTCCAAGGTCATCCTGGATCTAAGCCTTCTTAGGATATTCCCTTAAAAAAGAAAAAGTTAAACATGTTTCTTCTACTTGTATGGATCCACAAAGTGAATGGCAGGCTTTCACTCAGGGGTTATTTTCTACCTTTTTTTCCCCCTTTTCGGTTGTTCCCATTAGGGGTCGCCACAGCAGATCATCTGTTTCCATGTCTTTCTGTCCTCTGCATCTTGCTCTGTCACACCAACCACCTGCATGTCCTCTCTCACCACATCCATAAACCTCATCTTAGGCCTTCCTCTTTTCCTCTTACCTGGCAGCTTCATCCTTAGCATCCTTCTCCCAATATACCTAGTATCCCTCTTCAGCACATGTCCAACCAACGCAATCTCGCCTCTGTGGCTTTGTCTCCAAACCGTCCAACCTGGGCTGACCTTCTAATAGACTTATTCCTAATTCTGTCTACCCTCGTCACACCCAGTGCAAATCTGTCATCTTTAACTCTGCCACATCCAGCTCTGACTCCTGCCTTTTTGTCAATGCCACTCTCTAACCCATACAACGTAGCTGGTCTCACTACCCACTTGCAGACCCTTCCCTTTCACTCTTACTAATACTAGTCTTGTCACAAATCACTCCTGACATTCTTCTCCACCCACTCTACCCTGCCTGTACTCTCATTTATTTATTTACTTTATTTTACATTTGTTGACTGGGCTAGTCTATCTGGATATATGTCCATTTTCAGTAGAGGCCCGGGGAGATAAGCTCCGATGAAAAACAATGACAAAATCATATACAAATTAAGGTAAGCAATGCACAGTGCAGGTACATTAGTAAGACATAATCGAGAGGTCAGAAGTAGATAACATAGTGGAAAATAATCAGGTATAAGTAGTATAATGCACATGCAGTTTCAACACATGATATACAAGTGAGTAAGGCAGCTGATTATATACAATTAATTAGTTCAAAAGTATTCACATTAATGTCATTAAGAAGATGTAAGGAATAGTATGTAGAAGGAGAAGGTTTGCTGTTATTAAGATAAGGAAGTTGATTACTGAGAAGAAGAGAGGTAGGCTAAATGTAGTAAGAAGAGCTAGTTGATCAATCAAGTTCAGTACCGAAGCACAACCAGTGTGGTTTGAGGAAAAGTTTGTTTTGTTTTGAAAAGTGATATAGAGGGAAGTGAGGAAAGTTAATTGGGAAAAAGGTTCCAGGATTTTTCAACAGTATTAGAGAAGAGAGAGTCCCCAGCCATGTTGTTTGATTTACAAATATTGCCAAGAAGTTTGTGATGATCGTAAGCTCCTGAGATTATTGTAGGGGATGATGAGGGTAGACAGTATGGGGGTATTTGTAGGTTGATAAAGAGTTTTATGGACAATGGTCAGTTGGTGAAATTTAAGGTAATTTTGAAATTCAAGCCATCCTGTTTTAAATTGTAACAGTGGTGGGTTCTGAAAGGGCTGCCTGTAGCAAATCTGGCTATGTTATAGTAGGAGTTTTCCATTTTATTAAGGTTGTTTTTAGCTAGATTAATGTATATGGGTGAAGCATAGAGGAGAGGAGAGATTAAATGGGTCTAAGCGACAGTTATTCTAGCTGCAGGAGAGAGGAAGGGTTTGATCCTGTAGAGAGATACTAGTTTTCTATTGATAGTTTTTAGAGTATTGCTGATATGGGTGTCGATGTTGAGGTTATCTATGGTGATACTTAGCAGTTTGGTAGTTGGATCTGGGTATATGAGAGTACCATTATTGGATGTGACAGTAAAATCTACAGGGGGGACTTAAAAGTAGGGGTAAAAAGGAGGAGCTTGGTTTTTTTAGGGTTCAGAAGGAGACAGCACTGTGTAAACCACTGTTCAACTGTGTTAAACACCTTTTGGCTAAGGGAGTGAAGTGCAGATACTGATGCGGCTGAGCGTATAAGTGTGGAGTCGTCTGCATATTGAATGCAAGTAGCTTGGGGCATTTCCAGGTGAAGGTCATTAATAAATATAGAAAACCTATTGAAAAAAGTTAAGCCCTTTCGTCAAAATCACAAGACTTCATCAGAACAAGAACAAACAGAAAATACCATATTTAAATACCCTAACCCTTACAGCCATTGGTTGACAAAGCAAAATCATTTCCTGTAAAATAATTAAGCAGTTTAAAAAGACAGTAACACATAATCACCTCTTGTGGTTTACAAAAAGGGCACCTCCTTGAAAGGCCTGGTGGGGAGGAAAAAGTTAAAGGCAGGCCTTGGTGGAACTTTTAAATGTGGGAGGTGTGGACAATGCCCTTGTATATTGGACACTGATTCCATTAATCAGGAACTATGGTAAAATTACTACTATTAAGAGTGTTACTGTTACACCAAAGGAGTGGTATATATTAAAACCTATATGGTATGTGAGGGGTACTATGTGGGGAAGACAATCAGAGCCCCCAGACAAAGAATATATCAACACAACTATGATATACTAAAAAACAAAGAAACCAATGCTTTATTTAAGCATATAAAGGTATATCCAACACATTTAAAATTTTTGGTATTTGAACAAGTAGACCTGGGTCCATGAGGGGAGCCCGATGATGACTTCCTTGAATATTTAGAGCTCAAGTGGCAGATTAAATTAAATGCATGTCAATCACCTGGGCTCAATGACAAGTTATCCATTAGTTCTGTATTAAAATTAAAATCAGCTTTTTTTATGAGATTTTATTCAAGATCTGTGTTTTAAATCATACTTCAATACACAATACATTAATGTCTATGTGGTTGGTAGGTGGCAATTGGTATGTTGTAGTGGGCAGTTACTGTGATTATGTGTTACTGTCTTTTTAAACTGCTTAATTATTTTACAGGAAATGTTTGCTTTGTCAACTAATGGCTATAAGGGTTAGGATATTTAAATATGGCATTTTCTGTTTGATCTTGTTCTGATGAAGTCTTGTGATTTTGACGAAAGCGCTTAACTTTTTTCAATAAATTTTCTGGATTTAGTGCTGCAGTGTTCCTTTGGTGATCTTCTTCATATATTTTTACTTGGTTTTGGTGTTCGTTGTTTCCAAATATAGAAAACAGAACAGGTCCTAATATGGACCCTTGGGGGACACCAAGGTTAATGGGCAGGTGGGTAGATTATGCCAAAGAACAGCCTGTTGTCTGTTTCCTAAGTAGGACTAGAACCATGATATAGCTAGTGCATCTAGTAACAGGGATTTGAGGATATTTATAAGTATCTGGTGATTTACCATATCGAATGCCTTAGACAGATCTATAAACAGTGCAGAGGAAAGCATATTGAGGTTACGGTTTTTGTTGATACAGTCAGTAAAGGAAAGTAGGGCAGTAGTAGTGCTGTGGGAAGGTCTGAAACCATGTTGACAGCTGGACAGTAAATTGTTTTGGATTAGGTGGTCTAGCAATTGCTTATGAAAACATTTTTCCATGATCTTTGCCAAGGGAGAAAGTAGGGCTATGGGACGGTAATTGGAGAATTCAGTAGAGTTCCCACCCTTATGTAGGGGGATAATATAGGAAACTTTCCACACTTTAGGGATGTGTCCTTCACTGATGGTTCTGTTGATGAGAATGGAAATGGGATAGGCAATGGACTTGGCGGCTAACTGTAGATATTCAGCGGGTAGTTGGTCGGCTGAAGGAGAGCATGGTTTCAGTTTTAGGAGAAGGGTAAGAATATATGTTGTTGGGATAGGTTGGAAGAGAAATGGAGGGGGTGGGATAGTGTTATAGTTAAGTTTTGAGTTTATAACTGACTGGCAACAGTTTGAATGGCCTCAGTGAAAAAGGTATTAAAGGCATTAGCAGTCTGCTTGGGATTCTCCTGGTCTGTGCCTTGTGGGTTTGGTGTGAGGGATTGCCCTGGGCGTAGTAATTGGTTAATACTAGCCCAGAACTTTTGTGGTTTGTTATAGTGAGTCTGCTGGAATTGTAGGTAGTAGTTTCTTTTGTCAGACATGATAGCTTTTTTAGTGCTATTTCTCAGTTGTCTGAAGTTTTGTTGGTCTAC